>NC_065578.1:47165133-47465133 GCF_024542745.1 Macaca thibetana thibetana
TTTTGAGAATGGGAAACTGAGCTGCCTGTATTGTTTAGGATTGCAGGGCATGAGGAGTCAGGGAGGGGTCCCCTCTGTCGGCTCTCATTCCCAAGGGCAGTGGGCAGAGGAGGGGGTAATGTCACCCAGTTGCTTGGCCTCACTCCCACACCCTGATGCCTGCCAGCTTCAGGCACAGCTTGAAAGGCTCCCAACAGGAAGCTATTAAGTTGATGAGCATTCTTGTGGTCCTGGATTGATACAGCGACGCTCTGTTTTGTAAAGCTGTTGTAATTTCCATAATAACATTTTCCTCTTCTTAAATAAACTTGGACTCTAGCCCGAAGAATGTGGCTGGCTTTGCCTGGGGAATTCAGGACCTGAGACTATGGAAGGAACACCTCCCTGGTAAGGTGGGAAGGGGAAGGGAGAGTCACAACTCCTCCAGCCCAAGGGCTGGGACTGCAACAGGCCAGTGGAGACTGGGTCCGGCAACAGTCTCAGAGGGCTCCATAACTTTGCGCTGGGCCCGGCCAGGGCTCCTGGATATATTCCTTTTATAGCACAGGGAGGCAGCCTAGTACAGTGGTTAAGATTATAGACTCCAGGTTTTGGTTATAGGACCACTATGTATTGCTTGTGTGATCTTAGGTAAGTTACTTAACCTCTCTGTGCCTCAGTTTCTTCACCTGAAAGGTACAGATAATAATAGTATGTAACATACACCGTGAAGATTAAATGAGGTAATAAATGTAAAGTAGCTCATGCAAAGCATGTGCTTAACACGTCTTTAAAATAAATGTTCAGAGATGACCATGTCTCAGATAATTTTACAATTCTAAGTATTCCAGGTTCCAGAGTCAGGGAATAATAAGGTCTTAGCATTTTTGAATCACTGAACTATGAAAGTCTTAAGATTATGGAGTATGGAATCAAATAATAACTTTCAAAGTGGACTCTTAGGCTATGAAACAGAATGATATTCACATCTTGAGGCCTTAAAGTTCAGACTAGCTGTCCAGGGTCTGCTCTAAAATCTCTGTGATTGACAGCCCATTACCTCCTAAGGCTGCCCCTAGGAAGTTGTTGAATATGGAACCCAGTTTTGCCTCCTTTTGTCAGCCCCTGTTGGTCCTAGTTCTCTCTGGCCACCAGAACACATCTGCTTCCTCCTCCCATGAGAAACGGGAGAAGTGGAGACAGCACCCAAAGCCTGCTCTTCTTTAAACTGTTTTCTCTCAACCAGGCTTTCCATCATGCCATTGCTGGGCTGCCTTGGCTTGGCCAAGCCCCATCTCCTACTGTCCCAGTGTGAATACCAGGTAAATATGCCTGTGGCAGGGCTTAGAGGGATTTCTGTCACCCTCCATATCTCTTAACCTGGTCCAGGACCAGGCTCTTCCTGGCAGGTTAGCTTCCCTGGAGCTCAACTCCTAGAGCCCATTTCAGCACATAGTTCCAGGAGTGAGCATGCATGTATATGCATGTGTGTGTGTGTGAGACTATGTATGAGTGCCTTTGAGTAGAAGATTGGAAAGGGAGTTTTGAGGCTGAATCTCAGACTTTAAGACTATCAAGACTACAGAGGGAAAAGTAAGGAAGTACAATGGCTGAAGTTCTCCCAGTGGAGACTGGCCCAGTCCTCACCATGAGGGTACCTGCTGAAGTGGTGAGATGGGCAGCAGGCTAGCAAGGCCTCTGTCTTATGTAGCCTCCAATGGGTCTGCAGAACATCTATAGTTTCCCATTATTGTTTCATAATTTCCCCATATTATTTCCTTTCAGAAGAAGGAAAGAGGCTGCAGATGGGACACCTATTCACCCCTAATGCAAGTGTGACTGTGAGTTGAAGGCATTTCTCCCAAATGTAGCTTGCTGGGCATCTGGTGGGCACTGGGAAGGATATATAAGGCTGTATGAGTGTGTCCTGCACAAAGGTGTCTGGTGACGGGCAAGTTAGGGCTGAGATCCAGCCAGAGCTCTGCTCATAAGACACACTCCTCTGGCCTGGGGCGGTGTCCAACCAGAGGAAGGGACACTTTTTTCTAATGCACACACAGGTGTCCCAAGGTCTAGCAGCAGACAAGAGGAGGTGGGTGGAGTGGGTGATAAAATAAGGGAAAATGCCAACCCAGGAATATAGGAGCTGGGAAGGGTGACTTTTATCTGGCCTTTTCCTGAAGGCTTGTATGCTTCAGGCCTCCCCGGGAAGACAGAGCACAGGACTGACTCAGACCCAGTGCCTTCGTGTAAGAGCTCTAGTCCAACACAGAAAACAGACACCCAACCAACCTTGAGGAAAAGCTGTGGGAGCTGGGGGTCAAGGGGTGATCTCCAGATGCTCCCCAGCTCCAGGTTGTGAAGGATCAATAGGAGGACATCAGGTAGGAGGGCTGGGGTGGGGTGGGAGGCCTAGGCAGCATGGTGACACTGGAGAGTAGAGAGTGATTCTCAGCTCCCATGCAGGGCTCAGGGTGAGGAAGGCCTTTAGCACCCATTTGATACACGAGTAAATACTGAATGCAGGTACAAGGGTGCTGTGGGGGAACTGGAGAAAGGTGAAGCTGGGGAGGTGGGCAAGGCCTGGATCTGCAGGGTCCCCTGGGCTCTATGTGAAGACGCTCAAATGTTTCTCTTATTGGTGTTGGAGAGCGATTGAGTGACTGATGAGATCTGTTGGAACGATCATTCTGGCAAAGGTGTGGAGATGGCTCAGAGGGTTGAACTGGGAGCAGGGTGGCCTCAGCCACATGTGCTGCCATGGCTCTGAGCAGGGTGAGTAGGCCTGGGCAGAGTTTGGTGCAAAGCCCTCAGAAGGCTGAGGAAGGGAGGGCTGCATGGATGCAGAGGGACTGTGCGTGTTCCCCAAGCCTGGCTCTCACAGGTGTGCGGCTCCTTCTCTACCAGCAGCAGTGTTTCCTGCCTGGACCCTGAGCCTGACAGTCAGAAGCAGCATCTGGTATCTCTCCCAGGTTGGACATGAGCTTGGAATGCAGGGACCACCTGAGTCAAATCAGCAGCTCTGACCCCAATTTCAGGCAGGGGGTGACGTCACACCTCTTGGGTTCTGTGGAGGAGGAGCTGGAGGTGATGGGGTGAACATAGAACAGAGAGCAGACAGTAGGGCGAGGCAGTGGGGTGCACTGGGGTCTGAAGAATAAGAAAGCCTGGGAGAAGAGGATGCTGTTTGAGCCCAGCTCTGCCAGGTGACTGTCCAGGTCACCACTCCCAATCCTGCCCGTGGAGAGAACTCATAGAATATCAACCCAAGAAAGGGGTACAAGAACCTCTGCAGCCCCTTCGTTTTTCTGATGGGGACCCTGATGCCCAGGGTTTTCTAGCCTGCTTTGAAGAGGCATGTTTAGAAAAGGAGAGACTCTGACACCCATAGAGGGCCGTGGGGTGGGGGTGTACTGCAAGTGACTGGGGGTACGCAGTGCGCGCAGGAGACTGGGGCTAAAGCTGAATGATTGTTCTTTCCTCCGTATTTCCTGTGGCCTGGCATTCAAGACCCTTTCCGTTGAGTCCTCTCCTGTTTCTGTGTCTGCTTCTCTACCTTAAGCTCCTCCTCCCCACACCCCCTGGATCCCGGCTCCTCGTTCTTCTCCAAGCAACTCCCTCCCTCTTCTGCCTCCACCTGCTGCACATCCTGTGTCCCCGCGGCATCCTTTCCCATCTGCCCTCAGCTCAGGTGCCTCTGTCCTGGCTGGCCTCCCTTGCCCCGTTGCTGCCCTCTCTTCCTGCTTCAACTTCCAGCCTGAGCCAGGTCTCACCCTCTTCTTTTAGAAAACATTGTTTCACCTTGAATTGTCATCGTGTTTGAAGCCCAGCTCTGAAGAGTGGTGTAAATTTGGGTGTGGTCCTTAACCTCCTCATGACTCTATTTTCTCATTTCTAAAATAAGAATATGGGCCTCATAGACAGGGTGTCCATCTGTCATGGCTTGCCTGAGACGTCCCAGTTTCCGCCTGTTGTCTCTGTGTAATTATTAATAGTGCACCCTTTTACTCCCAGAAGTGTCTCAGTTTGTATGATAAATTATATGTTCACTCTACTCCTAAAGCTCTTATGAAGATCAAATTAGATGATACCATGAGATAATCCATGTAAAGTTTCTCAGCAGAGTGCCTGGCATAGAGTAAGTGCTCATTAAATCTTTGCTTTTGTTATTTCTCTCTCCAGCAGACTGAGCTTGTTGAGGGAGGGACTATGTCTGATTCAGTTACAATTACCAGATGAGAATGGCCAATTATGAGAGAATTCAGAGTACAATCAAGCCCAATAAATGCCACAGTGATGCTGAGGGTGATTTTGTCTCTCTTTCATGACTGAAAAGCATTACAGCAACTTTATTACCCACCTCCTCTTTGCACTGTGCTGTGGCCCAGGAGCACTGAGCAAGAGAGTCACATATCTTGTGTACCTACTGTGTGCAAAGCTTTCTTCTTTCTGTCATTGAGTCCTCACATTCAGCCAGAGAGGCAGGTCTGGTGCTAAGAACTTTATGGCCATTAAAGAGCAGTTCTTTTTAGGATTATAAGAAATAGGACTGGGAGTGGTGAGAAGTGAACCTGGGGAGTTTGCAGGGAGCACATGGCTCATGGCTTGTGAACCACAACAAAGGAGCCTGTGCTGTTCTTCGAGGACAAAAGCCATGGAAAGGTCTTAATCCAGCAGTGACATGGCATAGTCAGATCTGTATTTCAGAAAGATCTTTGGGCCAAGTGTAGGGGCGCGTGCCTGTAATTCCATAATTTTGAGAGGCCGAGGCCAGGGGGATTGCTTGAGACCAGTAGTTTTGAGACCAGCCTGGGTAACACAGTGAGACTCCGTCTCTACAAAAATTTTAAAAATCAACCAGGTGTGATGGCGTGTGCCTGTAGTCTCAGCTACTTGGAAGGCAGGGGTGGGAGGATCACTTGAGCCCAGGAATTTCAGGCTTCAGTGAGCTATGCTTGTGCCACCACACCCCAGCCTGAGCAACACAGTGAGACCCCATCTCTAAAATAAAGAAAGAAAAATCTGGTGTGGAATGAACTGGAGAGGTGTGAGGCCAGATGGGAGATGACCATCATAGTAATCTAAATGGGAGATAATAGGGGTGAGGCAAGTGAGCCAGAGAATTGTTTAAGATATTGGCTCTCATAGAGCTTAGCACCACGCCTGGCACACATGTTGTTAATATTGATTAATAATATTCATTATGAAAACAATAGTAAGAAGAATACTTACGCCTATTTATTGAGTCTTATAACACGTGGTATAAAGTACTTTATCCACACTATTTTGTTTAATCTTTGTAACTATCCTATCAGGTAGATGCTTTACTATCCCTATTTTACAAATGAGGAAACTGAGGCCCAGATAAGTTAGGTGCTATGCCAAAGGATTCACACACAACTGGAGAGAAAGAAAGGCACAATTGTCCAACTCAGAGCTTATGCTCTAATGAAGTCACCACACCAGCCTTCTTGGAGGTATTTCTTGGGTAGTCCTGGACACTGAGGAGAGACCCAGCAGGAGAAGCCTGTGTCAGGCTGGCTTTGGAGGAGAGAAGGAAAGGGTAAATTTATTGTGTAATGGGGTCTCTGAGTGAGAAGAGGTCCTGTGGAATTTCCAGGGCAGTTTCTGTACCTGGAAGTTTCCTCCCACTGATACAAGCCAAAGCAGACCTAGGGGAGGGAGAAACAGGCAGGGGAGGGATCCGGCAACCTCCCCCTACCCCAACAGGTGTTGGTTCCCTGGTGCTTCTAGGATCATCTCTCTTCTGGTACCAGCTCCTTGCACAGGAGCCATCTTGTTTCCTCCAGAGACCACCATCTCTCTCCTAATTGGTGGAAAATTGGTTGCTAACTGTCAGGAAATTGCCGATTTTCCATCCATTACTGGGAGGACCAGGGCTGTGTAGCTGTGGGGGACTCTGGGTGGGAAGCAGACGTTGATTAGGCCTTGCAGTTAACGATTAGGTTCGTGGACCTCTTCAGGCAGTCCTCCCAGGCTGCTTATTAACTCCCTGTGAAGACCCATTGGGCAGGAGATATTGGTTAAATGGAACGCAGAGCCACAAAAGAGTTACTATTCATTAGGCCTTGGTTGTGGGGAGAGGGGAGACCGGGGAACAAACTGTGGCCTCAATCCAGGAATGTTAAACAGCCCCATAAGCTGGCAGAGAACTTTATAATTGTTTCTATTAAAATATATGTATTTATATAGGTGATTTGTTGGAGGAAAGAATTTCAGCATTCGGGTGAGATCCCTGCTATGATTTTACTGAGGATTAAGTTGTTAGGGACTAGATATTAATTAAGGCTGAGGGCCCCAATCCTTTCCTAATTAGCTCATGGAGTGTAATTTGCCTGCAAATGCTACTGTTACAATCACCTTGAATTTGTCTGGAGCTCTCCTCCAGCTGCATGGGGTGGGCTTTACCCCATTACGTGAGCAGAAGGGAGGGGAGGGGTCAGGAGACCTGGGCTCCACTCCCAGCCCCTGCTCCTGACTCACGAGGAAGGAGTCTTTTTCTGGCTTGTCGCCTACAACGAAGAAGTACTTAAGGGAAGGAATGGGATATGTCTGAGTAGCCCTTCTCAGCCGGGACACTCTGAGACCCACGGTGTTGGTGAACAGTCAACAGAGGACTGAGGATGAAAATACCTTAATGCCCATGCTCTTCTGAGTTCTCCACAACCTGAGATATCTAAAGGACTTGCCTAAGGGAAGTCAGAGAGTTCTTCTATGGGGCTTTAACTTCAATTGTCCTCAGGGCTCCTTTCTGAACAGCAGGAAATGAGGGCTTTTGTCAGTTTCTGTGACAGGTAGAACTGTGCACCTGGCAGTTCTCACCTGCTAGTAAACCCCAGGTGGGCTCCTCTGTCCTCTGACCAGTCCATCCCTATTTCCTGAAAACCATGTGGCCATCAATATTGGTTCATGCTCTACCTGCTCTAGAAATTCTTCTCTTCTGCTCACCACCTTTTCTGCCTAGCAAATTCCTACCCATCCGTTAGCACCTGATTCAAATGTCCCTTCTTTATTAATCCTTTCCAGATTGTCCCAGGCAGGGCTAGTTAGGCCCCTCCCTAACTCTGCTTTTCATGAATCCTCTATTTAAGCCTTTAGCTAACCTTGCTCTGCAAGACAACTGTTAATGCCTTGGTCTCGCCTATCAGACAATGAACTTCTTGAAGGCAGGGGCCTGACAGTGTCTAATTCAACTTGAAATCTGCACAGCCCAGAGCAGAGTAGGTGTCAACAATGGTTGAGCTTAGTTTATGTTTGGCTTGTACAGTGTCTTCAGGAAAGGGCTCCTGGTCCTTTGCCCCTGGTATGAAGAGGAAAACAGACTTTGAGAAAAGGTGGTGCCCTGGTCCTTGGGTGTTCTCTGGGGTTGTGAGGTCTGGATGCTGTTCTCAGCCCTGGCATAGGTGGTTAAGAGGGGGTCTAATATCCCCACCTTACCCTAGGCTTCTGAGTCTGGGGAAGGGGCGGGTTGAGAAGTCAAAGCCTGTATCTTTCTCTCTTTCTTTCTGAGATCCCTAACACAGACCTGGGCATACAGATGGGGTTTGGGAAGAGGAAATGAGGCTGCATTGCACTGTATCACTTGGCCATGATGCAACCCACAAAAAAGACTGAGAACAGTTGTTCAAACACAGGCCTATAGGCCAGTGAGCTTGCCTGCAGCTCCCTGGGCTGGAGACTGGGGATCAAAAGCAAGGGAGGTGCTGCTGACTGCGAATATAAACAGGTTCAAGAAGGGCTTAAAGAAATTCCTAGATGACAGATCCCTAGCAGGTAACAGGTCATTAATAACCATGAAAGATGAGGATGGTAATAATAATAATAATAATTAATAATAATACCTTCAAGGGAGTTTTTATACTTTTAAAAGCCTTTTTCCTGCCAGTATCTCATTAGATACTCACCACTGCTTTGGGGAGGGTGTAGATGCACAGAAAGGTGAAGGGACTTGCCTGAGGCCACACAGCTTGTTCAGGTTGTTCAGGGCAGAGCTGGCGTTAGATTCAAGGGGCGTTCCTGACTCCTTCCCCAGGATTTTCTTTGAGGGTGGGGTACACTATTGAAAGGAGATATTGGGTGTGTCCTGAGCCTAGAGCCTCATTCCTGTCCTCCTCTTCCCATTTCAGTGGCCCCAGTTCTGCATCATCATATGGCTCCCGTAAACTCTTCATTCTAAAGTGTGCACAGTGGACAGCAGAAATCAGCATCCTAGCCCTGTCACTGATTTGCCGTGTGACACTGAGCAACAGTCTTCTGCTGTCTTCAGTTTTCCCATTTGTGCAAGGTGATGGTTGGGTATTCTGGGAAGTTAACCTTTCAGATCCACTGATTCCTCTTTGTAAAGTGGGATGGTGGAAGTACCTGTCATGAGACGTAATTGACACATGCATGTAACCAGCCTAGCAATGTGCCTGGCACAGAGTGAGCACTCAACATATATAAGTTTTGGGCAACGTCTGAGAGAGTAACCCCCAAGGTGAGGCACTCCAGGTTGTTGCAGAACAGGCTGGGGAGAGAACTGTGTTGTCTTTGAGTGGTTGGTCTGCTGTTCCCCTGCTCAAGGGTTTTCAAGTTTCCTCTTTGCAATGGTTCCTTAAACATTTTTTTGGTGATCTGTATTATCTTACTAGAATCTGGAAGGGGCTATTGTGTAAGTGGAGTGAGGCTTTGGAAGTTTTGTGAGTTCACCAGATGCATCCCATCTCAACTGTGTGAGAACATTTTTTCTGAAGCTAGTTTATCTTATTCTATCCTCGCATTGTCCTGTAATTTGCTCTTGAGAGGAGCACTTGTTCTTCTTTGTTTTTGTTTTTGTTTTTGTTTTTTTTGAGACGGAGTCTCGCTGTGTCCCCCAGGCTGGAATACAGTGGCGCGATCTCGGCTCACTGCAAGCTTCGCCTCCCGGGTTCACACCATTCTCCTGCCTCAGCCTCCTGAGTAGCTGGGACTATAGGCGCCCACTACCGCGCCCAGCTAATTTTTTGTATTTTTACTAGAGACGGGGTTTCACCGTGGTCTCGATCTCCTGACCTTGTGATCCGCCCGCCTCGGCCTCCCAAAGTGCTGGGATTACAGGCGTGAGCCACCGCGCCCGGCCTGAGGAGCACTTGTTCTAAATGACAATCAGGGTCCCCCTTGGAGAGTGAAAGGGGCCAGTGCTGCCACCTACAGACAGAAAAGTGATTAGATTTATTTTGTAAAGAGCCTGGTTAAAGAGCAGCAGAAAAAGTGGGGAGAGCTTTCGTCATCAGCCCCAAAAGTCTCCCTCACCTTATTATCCTACTATTAAAAAAAATCTATCATCGTTTGCCACTTTTATCTTCAGACATCGCACCTTAACAGAAATCGCTGATTGCAAACCAGGATGCACATAGTGCCATTTCCATTGGCGTAGGGGCGGGGGGCGGGGTACCACTGGAGCCCTGAAATCACCATGGTACCTCGTATAAGATATGAGATGATTCTGTATCCATTTATTGATTGGTTCAGTACATATTGTATCATGTCTTTGGTACTGGATCAAAATTGTGAATATCTTTCCAGAATTTGCAAAACTTTGGCTTAACAGATCCCATTGGGATAGGATAATGTAAATGTAAGTACCAGGAATTGACCAAATGGGGAATTCTTACTCTTGAGGTTTAGTAAGCTCACAGAGTTTCCTCCAGAGTTTTCTTAGGCCAGTGTGCAGATGCAATCAGTCCAGTGTGGGGAGCCAGAAAGAGAGATCTGATCTCTGCAATTCGGGCTCATGGTGAATTTAAGATTTACTGCCAATTCTCCTTGGCCGCAGAGATTGTGAACAGGAAGTGAAACTTGCGCCAGACAGCCTGGGGGTGCAGAGCTAGTATAGACTGAGGAAGGCAAACATGTGTAGATCATTCGCAGGGCAACCCATGCTAGAGCATCACTACAAATCCACTTATCAAATGTTTTCTCCATTCGTCAAAGGAAAAAACAGGAGCTCAGAGTGGGGAACTGCCCTGTGCAAGGCCCCCAGCAGATGGAGAATGGAGTCAGAATCCAGGCCTTTGACTCCTCACCACAGGCTTTCCAGGGAGACTGGCCTCCTAACTTTCCATTCCCTGTAGACAACCTGACCTTGCAGGTCCTTCTTTACTTCAGAGTTTATAGCTAATTCCCTTGAAGACCCACCTGAAGTAGCAGTCGTGGATACAGACACAGGACAAAGGTTTAGGAGCCCCCAGAGTTCTCTCAAACATTGTCTCTACTCAGATGCTCCTGATGCCTCCTGTTCACAGTAGGTGACCTCCTGGAATAGGACCTGGCTCCCTACCCAAAGCTCCCCTTCCCTGAGGGCTATGGAGATGAAGCTTAATCTTTAATGAACTGGTTTTCAGTTTAACTGTCCCTTGGCAATGATTAATACCCAGTGACCTAGTCTGACATCTAGTGAACCTGACCAGGCCTGATCCAGGAGAGTGTTGGTGGCCCCCAGGTCCAGGTGTGGGCTCCTATGCAGATGGATGAGGCTTGACAAGTGCTGGAATGGCCTCCTACCTAAGAATATCTTCTCTGTCCTGTGCCTGAAATTCTGTTATTTAGATGGTCATTCCTCAGAAGTAGGGTATCACAAATGTCCCTGGCAAGGGGAGCTAGTAACATAAGTTGTGTTTCAAATAGTTCCTTGAGCTGTCGTTTGACAGTTCTGGTGTCCAACAGCTCAGAAGAATTACAGGATTCATGACTTTTAATCCCAGGTTAGCAAGCTGATGAAATATCACTGGATCTGCAGTGAAATTAGACTGTAAGCTTCTTGTGGGCAAAGACAAGGGTCCGGAGATGTATGGGGAGAGAACACAGATTTGGAGCTGGAAAGGCCTTGTTGCAAAGTCCAGCTCTGAGAGTCACTAGCCGTGAAGACTTGGGCAAGCCTTCCTAAGCCTCAGTTTATTTGTCTACCAAATGGAGAAAATAATACCTCTCTCTAGACTCTGAGAATGAAATGAGAAAGTGTATGTTAAGTGTCTGGTTATTACAAAGGCACAGACTTAAGCCAGGCACAGATGCTGTTCCTTCCTTCATTTTCTCTCCTCTTAAATTTGATTTAGCTGACCCTTTGTAGTGAGGAAGAGAAGATCCCTGGTTCATCTGGGGAGAAGAATTTTTCTTATGTGCTGTGGGATTTTTACAAGGATGGCCTCTCCCTGTGAGACTGGACAGTTAGCCAGATATCAAGGCTCCATGCTATCCTACCTGTTGAAGCATCTGGAACCATTGAGCAGGGCTGAGTCTGTCGCCCTCAGTATCTCCTTGCCTCTTCTGATGATTATAAACATTGTGAACTGAGAAACTGCGTTGGTCAGAGTCTGTCACAGTCTCCTGCCTCTGTTTTGTGTCTTGATACCAGTCTGCATCAACCATGAGTCTGGCAGCATCTCCCTCCCTCTGCTGCCTGATGGATGCTCTCACACATTGGCACCTCTGGCATGGTGTGGAGATGTGGCATTTCAGTTCCCGGCCTAGGCCACTGCAGAGTTTGTATCCTTCATCTTGAGAGGCATGGCCAGGAGGGACACCAAATGGAAAGGTGCTATTCTTCCCTCTATGCTTCAGTGCCAGGTGGCACTGTCCCTGACTGCCTGAACATGCCATCCTTTTTCATATTCCTGTGTCTTTCTCTTCCTCTTCCCTCTGCCTGGAATGCCTTTCCTAGAAGCTCTGTCCAGAGAACAGCTCATCATTCAGCTCAGGGACATCTGATGGGAAAGGACAAGGGTCGGATGGGAGAGATGTGTGGGGAAAGAACACAGATTTGGAGCTGGAAAGACTTCAGTGCAAAGTCTGGCTCCAATAGTCACTACTTTCCACTGCTCTGTGTGTATCTATTTACCTGCCCATCCCTCTTACAGTCTGAAGGCTCCATGAGGAGTCCCCAAGTCTTGGTCTGGAGCTCAGTGCCCATGACTATGTTCCTGGGACCACTGGGATGAAGTCATGATGAAGAAAGGAAAGTAGCTTCTGTGACCTGCCTCATGAAGACAGATCGGGAGCCAGGGTTGGAGGTCAGGCAGGCTGAAGCAGGGGACCACAAAGCCCCCAGCGGAAGTCGTGGCCCCTTCTCTGTTTTGATTTTGCTTTTGTGGGCTTTTCACTTCAGAAGTTAATCTAGTTAATGCCAACAATGTCATTTAGGCAAGCCAGCAATTTCCTTTTGCCCTTTATTTAACAAGCCCTCACCCCACCCCAATCTCTATCATAAAGGCATGCAGGTGGGTAATTACAGAGGTGTAAAGTGAGGGTGCTGGGCCAGGGCCAGCTGAGCATTCTGGAGCATCTGCTGGGGAAGGTCCTGGGAAACTCCACAGCTCTGCTATTCAGTTTCAGGTAGGGACAAGGGGTCTTAGAGAGGGCGAGGCACTTATACAAGGCTACATAGCAAGTAGCAGGCAGAACCAGGACAGGATCCAGGTCCTTTACCCTTAGCTGAGGTCCTTTCCACTCCTTAGTGCCAGCACTGTCACCTTACATGTGTCCTGTGGAGCATCCCGCAGATGTGCCTGCTGTCTGTCCATCAGTCCGTCCATCTGTCAGCCCGTCTCTCCATCCATCCATCCATCCATCCATCCATCCATCCATCCATCCATCCATCCATCCATCCCTCCATCCACTCATCCACTCATCCATCCATCCATCCACCCATGTATTCTATAGATACTTACTGAGGGCCTATGACATGCTAGGCATGGTGAATATACCAATGACCAAGACTGCCACAGCTCTGTCCTCACAGAGGTGATGATCTCAGGTCACAGTCTCACACTCAACCTGATGGAGGCACAATATGTGCACTGATGGTTTTAATAGAGAGTGGCAGGTGCTATGTCAGATGCAAGCATTATGTCTCTGTGGGAACACACACAACTTCTCATAGGAGAGAATATGGCAGTGTCATGAGTCTTGAAGGACAAATAGTAGTTTGCAAAACGTGGTGTGTGAGGGCAGGGAAAGTTTTTTAAAGAACCTGAGAGGATATTTATCCAAATGTTAACAGAGCTCACCCCTGGGGACTGGAATTTGCAGGGAAGTGGCTGGGAGGAGGTGTAGGACAAATTTCACTTTCTATTTTCTACCTTTGGTACTGTTTGAATTAGAGTGTGTATATTAGCATTTTAATAAAAAGATTTCTATTTTGAAAACAATAGTATAGGTTATTTAGAGAATAAAAAATGTGACAAGTACAGACTGCTGGAAGGGAAAGGAGAATATAGGGTCAGCTGGGCTTTATCTAAGAAGACCCTGAAATGCTGGGCTGAGGAGTTTGGGCTTTAACCATGGCTGTGAGGGTACAGGCCACATCCACAAAGCCTAGATATGTCTGCACAGAGTAGATGCTCAATTAATCTATACCTGATGTTGAATGAAAAAGGAAGGCCACATAATGTGGAGTCATCTAAGGTCAAAGAAGAGGAATGTAAAGGTGTGGTGCTTTGCCGCCATGTGTTGGTGGCGGTGGGGAACCCACTATGGGAAAATATGAATCTGCAGAAGTGGGTGGAGTGGTATGGAGAATTCTATAATGTGAAGAGAGAAAAGAATGCTGTGGCTTCTTCTTAGATCAGAGGAGTGTGGAATAGGTCAGATCCAGGGACCTTGGCATCAGTTCGCAACCATAGGACATACTTTTTTATAATAAGGAAATTCCCCACGCAGAGGCTTTTCCAGACTAGATAAAAGTTTCTGGTGTCCTTTGTGGCTAAAACCTGATCCAAGCAGGCTACTACCATCTTTTGCCTCCCAGATAGTGTCTTCTTCATTTCCTCAAAGGCATCTTCAACACAGCAGAGGAGGGGACATCCTAAAAAGCAGTTCTGACCCTGCTGCCTTCTTGCTTGAATCCTTCAGGGTAAATTCCATCCCCTTGCCCCAGCTTAGGAGGCTTCAGTGTCCTGTTCCTTGCGTATTTCTCCAGCCTCGTCTCCCATGCTTTCTTACTCAAACCCTACTCTGCAGCCAAAAGTGCGCTATACTATTAAATGTATTTACTATTAAATATGCCAAATATACTTACCTCACTGTTTGCATACCTATCTCGTCCCTGCCACACCACCCATCTCCCCCTCCTCCCTGATTGTAAGCTTCTTGATGCCAGGGACTATTTTTTGCTATTCCCAGCACTTTGCACAGCAGCTAGAGCATACTGGGTGTTCAGTATTTGTTGAAACAGTGTGTGAACAAATAAAAGGGTCCTTCTGCAATGGTTTCTCTTGTGAAATAAAATATCTTATCACACTTCTACCTTCTCTTTCCTCAAGATGCCAAGAGGGTCTAACATCCCTGAAAGAGATAGCGTCTTGCCCTGGAAAGATGCCAGAAAGGGAAGCAGGAGACCTGAGTTCTGATCTGGATCCCTCTGCCATTGGGCAATCCCCTGCCCTCCTCTGGACCTCAGTTTCCCCATATCTACAGTGAGGATAATAATCCTAGTGCTATTTCCCCATAGAAATGTTGTGAAGCTTAAAGGTGAGACCAAAATCACTCATTGGACAAACTCCAGGCAGAGTGGGAGTGTTGGCTGGGTAGATGTGGTTGTCTGCTAAGTGGCCGTACTGAGGCTTTGGCGGCTCTACTCCCAAGCACCAATGGGGTCTTTCTCAGAGACTTGCTCCCTCTTCTTCCAGCTCACTCATACTGTGGGGCTCAGAGAATGTTAATTATTAGGCCCCAGCCCACCTGGAGGGCTTAAGATGAAAGCAAGCTCAGAGTGTAAAGTCTAACCGATGCCCCACACTTGGCGTCAGGGCCTCGGCTCAGTCTGCCTGGAGATGGATCATTAATCTGGACACTCTGACCTGGAACACTGGGCCCAGGAAGTCCTGAAACATTCCTGACCACCCACGGCTCAGTCTGTCAGCCCCATGAGGCAGCCAGTCCTGCCACTGACTTGTAGAATTTTACCATCCCAAAGTTAGATCAGACTCAAAGAGCAGCTGGTCTAGACTCCAGCCCAGGGCAGAAGTCCAGGCTCTGTTTGTACACTCGCCACTGTCCAAGAGCTCATTATCTGGAGATGTGTACTTGAGGAGTGGTGCTGGACTTAGAGTGGACGGATGCATGTGACTTGAAGCCCTACCTTCCCCTTTTGTAAAAGTGGGATGAGGTTATTGACTTCACAGGATTGATGTTAGAAATAAATTAATTTTCTTGAAAGTGTTTTATTTCAAGATTTATAAGAGTGATATTCACATGTGAGTTGCTATTATCATTCTTGACATTATAAGTTCCTATCCCTGGGATATATTAATTTCTTCATCCCCAGAGTCATCTTGTACAAGGTGTCGCTTCTCTAGTTGAACACTTTATGATCCCCGGGGTGTTAAATTTAAAGTAAGGACTCCCTTGCCTTGCACCCAAAGTCCTTCTCTTCCTCATCAACTGAATCTCTTGCTTCTCCCCACCCATCAAATGCCCCCTGAGACACAGCAAACTGATCTTTTATATCTGTTAGCTTGGTGCATTGGAGCTCCCGTCCCCTTTTCTCTGAGAGAAACTTGCTTCAAATGTTCTGTCTTCTGAAAAGCCTTTCCAGTTCCGTATCAAAAACCTCTGGTGAAGTTATTTGTTGCTTTCCCTGGCTTCTCATGACATGTTGAAGCTCTTACTACTATGGTACCAGAGTATAGTATTTAGGTTTTAGCTATTTTTCTTCTTGAATGAATAAATAATATTAAAATGCAACTTTCCTGGGAGACTGGCATTTTAATTATGGTCATTGGTTCCTTGACATGATTTTTTTAAACAGCCGAGTACCTGGGCTCTGGAAAAAATAAGTCTAGAATCTAAGAGATCTGGGTATGAATCTATACTCAATCACTTCAAAGCCGTGTGATCTTGGATGTCATTTTATCCCTCTCAGTCTGTTTCCTTGTTTGAACAAAGAGGAATTTAACAAAGCCTACTTCTTAGGGTTCTTGTGAGGATTATAAGAGGTATCTACACTGAATAGTAGAATGTCTCGTCCTGAGGCTCAGGACTATCAGTCATGCTATCTGGGTCTCAGCTCTGCCTCTCTGGCTCTCTGTAAGATAACATGATCCGACTATCTCTTCAAGATAACATTTCTCAAGCTGTGATCCTTGGTCACAGAGCTCTACCATACAGGGCATGGCCTTCTGGGGGAGGCCATTCCTGGCCTGCATCACACAGCTTCATTCTTACTGATTTCTTAGGTGGTCTGGTTTCTAAAGGCCCTTTGCCTCTGATCTCTCATGATGCCATAATTTTGTGAGTGAGGCAAGTAACTAGAAAGAATTGTGATGAGGGGACAAGGAATGAGAGACTGGCCTGGTCATGTCCTAGGCCATGGTTTGAGGATCCCAGGCACCTGGGGAAGTAGAGAGAACAGAGCTTTGTCTGTCTTTGTGTATTGCCTTACTCATGTCTTGCACGATGTCTAGCAAATAATAGGCATTAAGTGCTGAATGGAGACAAGGAGAGTCCACAGGAATAGTTCTTCAGACTAGATAAACTGAGAAGATACCCAAGCCCAACCAGGCCTGTCCTGATGACTGTCTTGGGAAAAGACCCATTGAATTCATTCACTCAGCCTAGAAGACTCAAATTCCAACCTCAGTGGCCACTATAGCAGATCACATTTTCACATTGGGATACAGAGACTTCCTAGAGAGGTGCAGGTCCGAGGAGAGAGAAGGGCCAGAAGAGTTTCCTGCTCAGGGAAACTGAGGTAGGCAGTAAGTCCTGAGATGACACTGAGCATCTCAGAGGGGGCATCAGGAGCATCTGAGTAGAGACAATGATTGAGAGAACTCTGGGGGCTCCCGAACCTTTGTCCTGTGTCTGTATCCACGATTGCTACTTCAGGTGGGTCTTCAAGGGAATTAGCCATAAACTCTGAAGTGGAGAAGGACCTGCAAGATCAGGTTGTCTACAAGGAATGGAGAGTTGGGAGGCCAGAACTCCTCCCAGAAAGGAGCCCAGGATGATCATTGATGAGGACAGAATTCCAGAACCGAGGAGGGCAGCAGGCAGAGATCCTGGGGTTTACAAGAAAGAAAAAACATGAAGAGCATTGGGGAATAAAATGAGCCTTGTGGGCCACCCTCATCACTGACATTGTAAGCTCATAGAGAACAGGACCAGGGCTCCCTGTGGTTTAGAGGACAAAACATGGGGACACTCCGCCACCAGCATGGGCTCCGCATTGTGCTTTGCAATTAGTGGATGCATGAGAAACATTCCTTGAACTCAATTTCCTCTCTTCCATTTTACCCCTTTATTTTAAGCTCAGATCTTCCTCCTCCAGATGGAGTTCTCCCATCTGGTTACAGAAACTGGAACAGTGAATAGAGAAATCCTAGGATGTTGGAATTTTAAGAACGTTCCACAACGCCAAGAAAAATACGTCTGTGATGAACCAATGGCATCATGATGGCAGATCTGGAAAATACATTTGACTCTGTCTGAGTCACAATCTCATAGGATCACAGAGACCTTGAGTTCATCCAGTCTACTCGATGGAGGAGCTGAGGCCCTGGGAGGGGCAGAACTATTTGGTAGCAGAGACAAGTCTGGAACCAAGGACTGGCTGCTCACCCTGCTCTGATCGGATGCCAGGCCTTGGCTGTCGGGCTCTTCTAAGAGCTGTCTGACATGTGTAGCTTTACCTTATCAGGAGGAAGGAAAGATGACAGGGGGCAGTCATTCCTGGCCAAGCATCCCTCAAGACCCACATAAATATTTTCCCAGTGTCTGCATGGCCGTCATCTAGTTGGCTAGGTTCCAGGTGACAGTAAATAATTCGGATGACTGGTTGCTTCCTGGCCACTTTCTTGGGTGTGTTTTCTGACAATTATGTTTTCTTGGAATGAACGTTGATGAGACCTTGATGAGGGCAGTATGCCAAGCCCTTCCTGGACTTTCTGATGGCATTTCTGGTCAGGAAAAAAGTACCCATGGGGACTTGATGTGTCAGCGTGCTTGGGGTAGAAGATTACTTTCACTCAGTCTGAAAGGCCTTTCAAGTGGGGCCAGGAATTCGTTTCAGGAATTAGGGTGGGGTGAGGTTAGAGACTCCGGGACCTAAAAGTCAGAAGAAATAAACTCAACTGAGGTAAAATGGGTAAGTTTGACCAAAGGCATGTTGGGGTCTTGGCAGAGAAGTTGGTAGGGGAAGACAAAGGTAGTATTGGAGCTGGCATAGCCTCAGGCTATCAGAGTGACCAGTTTTGGAGATCAAAGTTCAGGAGGGGGTGTGGTATTTAGGCCCTATCCATTCTGATGCCTCATCCAGGGCCTCTGACTAGGGCTGGCAGTGGGTATCTCAGGGACATACATGGCAGTCTTGGAAGACAAGTTCTCCACGTCCTGTCTGGTTTATATTAGGATGCCAGTCAGCGATTTGAGGAAACGGGAATGGAGTAGAAAGCAGGAAACATCTGAAACAGTGGCAGGGCTGGAGAGTCTCAGTGCAGTTGAACCTGAGACAGGCCTTCGGAAAATCAGACAAATTCTAGATTTCAGCCTCCAGTGGGAGGTGCTCATTATCTTCTCTGCATTAGACAGGGTGGGCTCAGGATCTGAGGAAGCAGGTCTGAGTGTGCGACATGAAAGCCTTTAGTGCCTATACTTGCTCAGGGTGAGGGAACCAGGCTGGCACTGATGCAAAGACCAAGGCTTCTGTCACTGAAGGAAAAGCACACTGTGTCTGTGAGTGGATGAGGACGTAGAATCCCAGATGGCGGGAGCTGGAAGGACCCATACCCACAAGGTCTTGCCTGAGCCTCACAATGAAATTATTGGGACCCTGTGTCCTGTATGTCTTGATTTCCAGCCTCCAACCCTGTATGGTTGCTCTTGGGACCCAGTAGAGACCACAGTTCCTCTACCTCTGAGAAAGGCAGGCAATGGGATTTAGGAGGCCCAATCTGACTTCCTGTATGTGGTTTTTGATGATTAGGAATAGGACTCTTTAATCTGCAGCATGGATTATCACCCAGGCATTTGATAAAACTGTTTTGAATCAGCCCATAATCTAAGACTGTACATTCTGTAGGGTTGGGAATTCCTAAATCCACTTCTTCCTAAACTACAGCATGTACATGTGTCCTGATTTTGAAAGGAAATGCAAAATTGTTGAGAATGATGGGCATTGGAATCAGATGACTTGGGTTCAGGTACAGGTTGAACCAACTGTGTACTCTTGGTCATACCCCTGAATCTCATTTTCTTCACTGGAAAAATGGAGAAAAGGTCATTGGAAGGCTGACATGAAGTAGCATTCCTAAAGTGCCAAGTACAGTTCCTGGCACAAAGTAGATGCTTAATAAGTGATTGCTGACTTATTCAATATTTTGTTAAGCAAATAAGACCTGGGTTCTTATTTTAGATCCACCAAAATCAGACTGTGTGTCTTTGGGCAGCTGCCTCTCACTCTGAGCCACAATTGTCTTCAGTGACATGAGGAAAATAATGGCCACCTCACAAGACTATTGAGAAGTTTTTTTTTTTTTTTTTTTTTTTTTTTTTTTTTTTTTTTTAATTTATTTATTATTATTATACTTTAAGTTGTAGGGTACATGTGCATAACGTGCAGGTTTGTTACATATGTATACTTGTGCCATGTTGCTGTGCTGCACCCATCAACTCGTCATTTACATCAGGTATAACTCCCAATGCAATCCCTCCCCCCTCCCCCCCCTCCCCAAATGAGATGCTTGTAAAATCTCCCAGGCTCCTCCTGGTTTTCAGGTTTAGGGGAAACTGCCTTATTGTGTAAACGATTGCAATGTATGAGCTCACTTTCCACATCCTAATGGATATAAAAGCCTCTGATTCTAGGCTCAAAGCATTCCCCTGTCCATCTCATCCTTTATTCCCCTCTCCCTAATTCAGGTGTCGTACCCTCTCACCTGGACGGCTCCACCTGCTCTCTCACAATCTCTCCCCTGCAGTGTCTCTTGCTCCAGCTGATTTTCTCCACAGCAGAAGGGCACCTAGAAGGCAGAAGCCTGACCACTGTGCCTTCCTGCTCAAATCCTCCTGGCATGGCATTCAGGGTTCTCCATATTCGAGCCAGGTGAACCTTTCCATTTCATCTCCCAGATTCTTCCTTGCAGATGCACAGTTTACATTCGCATTTACACACATCCCCATTAGGAAAAGATGCCTGGGCTCAAAAGCTGTGGGTGTACATTCTGGCCCTTGTTTGGCCATTGGGTCACCTTATACACACTGTTTCCTTTCTCTGGTTCCTTATCTGGAATGTTAAGGATTGAACTAGGTGGTATCTCAGTCTGCTATGGTTTGAATGTTTGTGTTCCCTCCAAAATCCATGTTGAAACAGAATCCCCGATGCAACAGTACTAAGAGGTGTGGCCTATGGGAGGCGATTAAGTCATGAGGGTTCTACTCTTATGAATGGGATTTTCCCCCTTATGAAAGAGCTGAGGTTAAAGGGAGCACTGTCTCGCCTTCTGCCTTCCACCTTGTGAAGATGCAGTGTTCCTTCCCTCCGGAAGACACAGCAACAAGGCATCATCTCAGAGGCAGAGAGCAACCCTTACCAGAGACCAATGGCAGTGCTTTGATCTAGGACTCCCCAGACTCCAGAACTATATAATAAATAAATTTCTGTTCTCTGATACTTTGTTATAGCAGCACAAATGAACTAAGACAGGGTCTTTCAGCTCTAAGGTATTTTAACAAAGTTTGATGCCCTATAGAGTGACCAGGGATTGTTTCTCTTTTTTTCTCTCACCACACATAGGTACAAATACACGGATTCTCAAACACTCACATGCAAATTCTTATGCAAGTACATACTTCCTAATACATAAGGACATGTGTTTTCACACATATATTCTCACATATGCACTTGATACTCCATACACTTAAGAACTCATGTTTTCTTGTAAACACTCTTATAAACACTCTTACATACATGCAAATGCTAGTCTGTCTTGTTCTCCACTGAATCTCCAGCATCTAGAGAGCAGAGTAAATCCTCAAAACTCATTTGTGGAATGAATGAATGACCCTCCCTGCCCACCATATTGACACAGGCATTCACACACACCACTTTTGTGTATACAAGCAATAAGATGTGCACACTCAAAGGTGTGAGTGCATGCTGACATACGTTAAATGTGCCCAGCACAATCACTCCCACCCACAGATTCACATTTTATATCTCCTCCTAGGAGCTGAGCTAAGGGAGACCCTTTTCTCAGTCATGCTGAAAGTTTCCTTGTTGTCAAATTTGACTCCAGGAACATCCAAGGACCTCTCTTCAGATGTCAGAGATAACACCACAGACTTCTATTTGGACAGTGCTTTGTAAAAGTCAAATCACTTTATCAGATGATTTCCCACTTGATCCTCTCAGCAGACCTGAGGGAGGCCTTTGAGCTGGGGTTATCCTCTCCATGTTACAGACAGGGTAACAGAGACCTGGACAGATTAGGTCATTTGTCCAAGGTCAGAAAGCCGGCTAGTAAGTGAATCACCCAACCAGAACCTACCCCGCCTGCTCCCCACCCCCACTTCCCCTGTCTAAGGCTCTCCCAGTGACTGGTTTAAGAGGATTATTTATTCTTCAGTTGTTTTCGGCTCCTAATTTCTTTCTTTCTTTATCCTTTTTTTATCCCCTGTTTCCGCCTGCAGAGTAGAGTTTCAGTAGGGAGTAAGGGAGGCCAAGTTCACCATCAGAAGAAAAATCTAAAAGTAACTTTTCCTTGCAAACCTCAGCCAAAATTCCTGCCAAATAAAATGAGAACTTACCACACTGGCACGCGCCCACCTTCACAAAGAACCAACTCAACTTGCAAAAGGAACAAAGTTAATAAAGTTAATATCTACTTCAGAGAACAGAGTAAGGCCCTTCTGGCCGTGTAATTTGCCAACTAATTAAAAGTTATTCAGCTTTATAATTTTAAAAATTTGCATCACTTTTAGTTGCTTGGAAGGAATTGGTAATGTGCAAACCTATTCTGGTCATTTTGGCTTTGGGTGAGCATGTGGGCCAATCTGCAGTGTTTCTTTTCCACAAAGATGACACTGTGGGAAGGCTGGGGGCTCCCTTTGGGGCTTTGAGGACCCACGTATAGCCTTGCTGGCACCACTCCTTCCTGGCTCCAGCAGCTCTCAGGAGAGATGGTAAGTCAGTGTAACAAGATCACTGGCTTTGGAGTCAGGCTGACTGGTTTGAATCCCAGCTTTACCCTTAATGACCATATGACCATGGACAAGTCATTTAACCTCATGGACTTCAATTTCCTCATCTGTGAAAAACCTGCTGATACCACTACCTTGCAAGGTTATTATTAGAATTAGGGCTAGCTTATATAAGAAACCTGGCACATAGTAGATGCTCAATAAATGGTAGATACCATCAGATTGGTCAACCCAGCACTTGATTCTACCCTGTCTTAGGTTTCCAGGTGGAGGTTGTGTGGAGGGAGTAATAGGATAGCTAGGGAAGAGGGATAGAGGTGAACCAGGCTCCATGCCTGACTGTATAATGAATTTGGGAAACTAACCCCTCTCTGGTCTCTGCCACCCCATCCGTACATCTCTAAGGGGCTTTCCAACCCAGTGAACTGCATGCTGGCCAAGGATTAAGACTGAGTCTTCTCCTATCTCTACCCTTGGGTTAGAGAAAAGGCCAGATCCACAGTAGCTGCTCGAAGGCAACTTAGCTGTTTGACTTTGTCCACTGCTGGTCAACCAAGTCCAGAGACGTGGTAGATGAAAACTCAGATATACTCAGGCCAACTGTGTTCAAGGAAGGGATGACAATGTTATCTCATGTAACCGTTACATTGAATAAGCCAGACTCATGGGGGAATAATCAAGAAACAACTTTCATCAGTCATTCTGCCCATCTGAGTCTCTTTTTGTCCTTTTTGTTGAAATCTGACTCTTCTGTTTTCTCTTAGGTAACACAAATTTCCCCATTTGTCTTAAATCACAAAATATTGTTTCTGCTCAGTAATTAACATGTCTAGGATATTACTATTACTCATCTTAGTCCATTTTGTGCTGTTGTAGCAGAATAACTGAGACTGGGTAATGTAGAAGGAACAGAAATTTATTTCTTAAAGTTCTGGAGGATAGGAAGTCCAAGATCAAGGATCTGGCATCTGGCGAGAGCCCTCCTGCTGCATCATCCCATAGCGGAAAGGCAAAGAGAGGGCAAGAGATTGAACTCCTAGCCTCACACCCTTTTATAATTGGCATTAATCCATTCATGAGTGTGGAGCCCTCATGGCCTAATTACCTCTCATTAAGCCCCACCTCCCAACACTGTTGCATTGGGGATTAAGTTTCTAACACACGCTTTTCAGGGAACACATTTAAACTGTAGCACTACTGTTAACCTGTTAATAATAATAGCAGTAATAAACTTCAAACTTCCTTCAAAAGCAAGATTTTTTTTTTCCTCACTACTTGCTTGAACCTGGCACTGCTGCTGGCCTGTAGTGAGAAAGGGGCTTAATCTCCTGCAGTGAGAAAGGGGCTGTTTCTTCTTTCTCCTTCTCTGTCTACATCTTGCTAACCATTGTGGATTTTTTTTATATCTCTATTGTCAGGAATGGGAAGAGAAAAAGAAGGAAGAGGAACAGGAGAATTCTTACTGGACGAGTATAGAACTGAAGATTCAGGGTCTCTCTGAGCTTGGCAGGCATTAACCTTACTTCTTCTTTCATTGGGTATTTTTATGGGTTCTTTGGAGAATCCCCACCCCCAACTCATGCAGATGATCCCTGATGTGGGTAAATGCATTTTGATTCCAGCTGGCTCCTTCAGATTCCTTCCCCAGCCCCTAGGCATCTTCCAGCACCACCAGCCTCTTTATGCTGAGGTCCTTCATCCCACTAGATGGTCCACTGACAGGGTTTAAGAAGACTTAGAGCATCTCTCTCTCATGTGTTCCAGATCTGGTTCAAGAGAACACATCTGCATTCTCTACCTTGATAAAATGAGAATTTAGGTTGTCCCCAGTGCAGCAACCTCCCTTTATTCTTCTGTTGGGCAGCTGGTCAGTCGGCATCTAACCTTTTACATTTAGCAGTGGGAATCAGATTCCAATTTATAGTATCCCCCAAATATAGGGAAAACATCACGTTCTCCAACTATCCCATTAAAGTCACTTTCCCCAGGCTTGAGTTAATGGAAGGAGTGGACAAAGACACATGATGTACTTACAGTCCTTTCCAGAAAAACCCTATCTAATCCCCCACTTTGTTCTTGGCTTCTCCCACCTCTCTTATATGCCAGAGTTGAGTAGTGAGCAAGGAACCTCAAAAGTAGCTTTTAATACCATCTTTTTCAGTTCTTACAGGTTGGTTCTGCACTGCACTTGCAGAAGTGGTATCCATTATCTTGGGGCCTCACATGAAATATGGACTAATGTAGTTTATATTTGTTTCCAAGGCAAAACTCTGAGGTATATATTGCTATCTGTATTTAATGGTTGAGAAAACAGATTGGGAGAGGCTAAGCAACTAGCTCTAAGCATACAGCTAGTGGGGATTAAAAACCAGGTTAATCAGATTCCAAAACCTGAATTCTTTTCATCCTACATGAAGATTGGGCTTTACCTCTATAGCAGCTGGTGGATATAAAAATGCTTGAGGGCCTGCCACACAGCCAAGTTAAGCATTCACATCACAATAGAGTGTGACTGTCAGCTGCTTATTAATCTTGAAGCATGTTCCTATCCATGAACTCATTTGCTGGGACATCATCCAGGACAAGAAACTTCCCGATGCCCATTGAATTGCTTCAGAAGAACCCAGCAAATAATCTTTCTTGTGCTTGACCCAAGCATTGATTACTGCTCTCATTTTCTCTCTAAGGCTTTTAGTTAATTTTTTCTGCTTTTCGGTTCTGCTGATTATTATATTGGAGAGAGACCCTCAATTAACATAATCTTTATAATAACCAACAACATGTATTTAAAAAGTGCTCATTTGTTTGTAATGTCTGCCTTTATCTTGTTCATCTCTGTGTCTGCAGCAGTCTTAGTACATATTATTACTCCATAAAGACTAGTTGAATTAATTCATTGGCTAAACAAAGTTAATTTAAGAGTGGGTTAGAGTTGGGGAAGGAGAATGAGAAGGAGGGAAATGCATACCTATGGGAGCTGTAACGTCAATCATCAATGGCTCATACTCCCAATTCCCTGGGCAGGCCTGGATAAGGGTCTTTTAGCTTCAACTTTCTCACCTGACCAGCGGGGATAAGGGTCTCCATCTTGTCAGCCTCACTGGGAGTGTAAGATGAACCTCCAACAAATCATCGAAGTGAAAAGAAATAAAAAAGTATCACACATGTGGGTTTAGTCTGGAAAAACAAAACTCCTGACTCAGCCTGGGTCTCCTCAGACAGTCGGCTAGGAGGACCCAGAAAAGCACTCTGGCCTGTGTAAGTTGCAAACAGAGGCTTCTACTTTCTGGGATAAATTATCCATGAGGCAGAGGCGTCAGGGCTGTCTGCTCCCTGTCTGGCCTCCTTTGCCATCTCACTTCATGAGGCATAAATCCCCAAGACTCCCCAGTCATTTCTTATCTGCATCAGTGTTTATTTTTTAAAATTGTGTTCCCCCCTCTTTTCTCTGCTTGCTATTTTATAGGGATATGGGCCAGGAGGGCAGAATCCAACTACAAATCTCACAGCTCTCCCTGCTGAGACGTTGGGACAGAGGGAGTGAGCTATGGTGGTCTGAAGCATAGATGTCATAGATGTCCCAGCAAGGGCCAGAGAAAGTGCCTTGGGGTATTTCCTGAGAAGGTGGGGCTCTGATATTGCTTTGCTTTCCTGGTGTGTCCAGACCTCAGGATGCGGAATCCAGAGAGAACAAAGAGTGTGTTCATATGAAAAGGACACCAGGTGTGGTGTTGGACGCTTCTCCGTCGCACCTAGCTGGGTGACATTGACTAAGCTACTGTAGCCTCATTTTAGTCGTTAATGGTCATGACAATAACTCTTAAGGTGATTGTGAGGATCGTCTAGCATACCACCTGCCATGGGAGGTGTGCAGTGCACATCATTTCCTCTTATCTTTAGCTGTGATTGTGAAGTAACATGTTTATCATCTAATCTTCCTCAAGACTCTTGAATGTAAGCTCCTTTGAGGCAGGGACTTTGTCTGGCCTGTTCACCCCAGGATCCCCATCACCCAGTAGAATGCCTGACATATTATCTGTGCTCAATCAACATTGGCTGAATAATGAATGAAACCAAATTCTCTGTATGATTTCCATAGGCACAGAGTAATTTCAATATGAGAGCATTGCTACAGAGACCTATAGACATTCAGAATCAGAAAGGGCTTTTGAACAACATGCAACTTGAGGTCTTCTTTGTTGAGAGGAAGACACTTAGGTTCAGAGAGGGAAGACATTCGACCAGGATTCCACCAGAAGTTAGGGCTGGAACCCAGGTCTTCTGACTCCCCATCTGATGTTCTTTATACTACATTATGCTGTTAGTCATGTCTTTAAGGTAGAAGAGAAGGATAGAGAATTATGAAACAGAAAAACCTAAGAAAAGGAAAGTGAAGGGAAAGAAAACATTTCCACTCAAGTTGAGAGAGAGAGACAGATAGAGAGACAGGTGGACACAGACTTAGAGAAAGACAGAGAGACACAGGGCTGGGACCTAAAAGGAATTAAATCCAAAACATACTATGTTACATGACAGACAGCCTGAGTATTACTTTAGAACACTGAGAACTCTCCCCTCACTGTGGCCTCAGCAGTGCCCTTGACCTTTATCCATGTGGGTCACAGCATGAGTAAACTTGGTGAAAGTGGGGAAGCCTCAATTTCTGCTAGAAGCCAACCTTTATTGCCTATTTCAACCTGGCTAGCAAGGCTTTGTTTTCCTCATAACCTACACAATGATGCCACTACTACCACCACTACCCTTTCCAACAGTTCAATTACTACTATAAAAGTTCATACCTTTCTAATGTTTATTATGTGCCAGGCACTGTCCTAGTATTTTACACACATGAACTCAGTTAATTCTCACAGCCACCATCATTTTACAGATGAGGTTAAGTAATCTGCCTGTGATCATCCCATCGGTAAAGAGAGGAGCAGCAGCACAAAGGCCAGACATCTCTCTGGGGTTAAAGCCCAGCACAAACTGTCCTCATGTCTCACTCAGGCCTTTCTCCTGCTATCCTTTCAGAGGTCACCTTGTTTTCACTGAATCGAAACAGATTCTTCCATTTTATTCTGACATGCTTTAACCACACTTCCTACTCCTCCATGTCTGCAAATATCCAAATAAAATACCATTCCAGGCCCTGTGCTAGGGGCCCGGAATGCAGATATGAGAAATGGTGCAGTCTAATAGGGAGGCTGACATTTAAATGGAACATTACAAAGTAGTTCTTTAAGTACTAAAGAGAAGCATGACCCCAGCACCTAGGGAGTTAGAATAGAATTCATAGAGGAGAAGGAAATATTTCATCTGCATCTGAGTTGAGTAAATGACCACCAGAAGAGGGAGGGAACAGAGAGTGCAGGCTGAGACGTGCTGGTGCGAAGTAGGATTTTGGGGGAACCAGTGGGGTTTACAATGGAGAGGGCCAGAACGTGAGACTGGAAAGGGCTTGAGATCAAGATGTAAAAGATTTGAAGACCAGGCTAAGGGCTGGCTTTATGTCAGTGATAATGCTTTATTGATAATGATCATGAATGACAGACCTGGCTGACCCTCATACTGACTGACACACAGAGGAGTTGATTGGCTGATAGAGGTATGTGTCAAAACTTCTCCATAGCACCAGGGAGTATATTGGAGCCATTTCTGTTGAAGGCCCAGCCCTGCTACAACAGAGAAAATTCTCTTTCTGCCCTCAGTTTCCTCCAGGCTGAGACTTACTTGCTTCTGGCTGCGGATGATGCTCCTGGCTCTGGGATGTGTTGGGCCAAGAATTTCTGCCAGCCTTCTGGGCTTCTTATGAAATCAGATATTTGAACAGGGCCCCAGTTTCCCAACACAAGCCTAAATCACTTCCACTGTTCTGAAACCTACTCCATGTATCCACCACTCATCACAGCTAGAGGGGTCTGCAGCCAAGCTGGGAAGAATCAGGCCTCCAAAACTCTGAACCCTGGGAGATGTGGGGCTAGGACCAAGCCTGCAAGAGGCCAGGCGGTCCCACCCTTAGCCTTGGGAGGAGAACTTCCTAAATGTACAGCCACTAGCAGTTTAATAGCTCTGGGCCCAGTTCATGTACATAAACTCTCAGTTTTATTTTGATATTTATAGTCACTTGTAAAATAAATAACACACTTGATTGGAGGTTGTTAAGTTGGTGCTCACAGTTTGCCAAGGGCCTGGGAAGCCTGCTGGGGTGTGACCACTCTGGGCATTCTACAGAGAAGCTTGATTGCTCTTCCTTCCACCCTGAGTCCACAGCACTCTTTCCATGTGGTGGTGTTCCCACCTTAGACCTATTACTCCCTCTCACAGGCTCTCTCAGAGCTGGCTAAGGCCTCTCTGACTTCCTTGATTCCAGAGTCTCTGAGAGGGAGTAGGAGATACTCTGGCATCTCCCACTGAATTAGAAGCATAGGTGTTTTAGAATCTAAACATCTTTCAAGCTGAGATTATTAATGTCCAAGAATAGTCAGATTATAAATTGTGAGAAATTTGGAATTCTAAACTATGTGAAACAGAAATACGGGGCACCGAGATATCGAATGATAAGAATTTCAGAGTGAGGAGCTTAGTTTGAGTCTAGGCCTCTGTCTTCCATTGGGTTTAGATGAGACTAAACAGATGTAGCTAACTGGTGTGTGTGTGTGGTGGAGGTAGGGGTGGGAAATGGCCAGGTAACACTTGGCGGTAGACAGGTAGACCTGGCTGAAGAGGGGGGGAAAGGTGGAAGTTGCAGAGAGGAACAGAAGGTACTGCATTCTCACTGACCAAATGTGTTCATAAGGACATGAAAGATACCTATGAGGAATTTGGGACCTTTGGGGGCAGGAGCCAGTGAAAATTTGAGCTATTACTATTATGTAACCTCATTTAACTCAAGTTAGTTAGAAGTCTGGACTTTTAGGGCTTTAGAATTAAGATTCGAAGAGCCGTGAATGGACTCATGCCTGTAATCCCAGCACTTTGGGAGGCTGAGGCAGGTGGATTACTTGAGCCCAGGAGCTTGAGGCCAGCCTGTGCTGGCCGTCTAAAAAAATAGACAGGCATGGTAGCACAAGCTTCTAGTTCCAGCTACTTGGTGGCTGAAGTGGGAAGATCCCTTGAGCCTAGGAGTTTGAGGCTGGAGTGAGCTATGATCATGTCACTGCACTCCAGCCTGGGCAACAGAGCAAGACCTTGTCTTAAAAAAAAAAAAAGCAAGAATTAAGACTCGAGGCTTTTTAGGTTACCAGTTATTTAGACTAGAATCTAGAATAGTAAAGATGTAGATGAGAATCTTAGAATCCTAGAATTCTAGGATAATATAACTTAAGGGTCCTAAGAATGTATCTAGTCTTTTTCCTAGTGAATTAGGCTGGGGTTTGGAGACAGTCTGAGATAAAGAAGACCAATCATGGGCTATTGCAGCTTTATGAGTTTCACAACATCCAAAGTTGAACTGGACCTGAGGAGCGATGAGGGAGGGAAAAGCAGCAGCACGTGGTTACCATTAATGGTAGATGTAAGACAGGATCTTGATTTAATACTTCTTAGTGCAGTTAAAATAAAGTTAAAAGAGATGCCCAACCTAATATTCCTACTTTATGTCGAGGGAACGGAGGTCCAGAGAAGCAAAGTAATATGTCCAGTTTGGAATCATCAGTTAGTGGCAGATCAGATCTGGATGTGGATCCATGTTGCTTGGCTTCCAGTCAGTTATTTCCTTTTCACTGGTCTGCTCCTCCTGGACTGAGGTCACTCATTGCATTCTCTTGACAGCTTTATGGGAAGCAGTTAGTATGTCACTGGCCTATTTAGTAAATGGAAATATAAAGGACAATGAAGAAAGGAAATGGATTGTGTGATGGGAACGCTGGGCAAAATTCATAAGTTAATTCAGGATGAGGCTATGAATTTTACCCTTCTCCAACCCAGTTCTGTTTTCCTGCCACAGACCAACTCCTGTCATTGATGGCCTGAATCTGGCTAGTCCCAAAGTGAGGCTTCAGTCTAGTCACAGACGGACCCTCGACCTTGGCCGAAGACTGAGCCTTGACTTCGATAACAAAATAAGATAAAGCATTTAATGAGAAAATGAGAACACAGGCCATATTGCATACGGAGCAGAATACAGGTCATTTTCTGTACTGAGTCAGATCTTCTGGTGCAGGGGAAAGACAGTAGGCTCTAGGGTCTCCTGGAACAGAGCCTCCTGGTTTCATGAAGAGGGAGTTTCTGAGAAGAAGCCTTTTTCATTCTGCACATTTCAGATTTATCTGCCCCTGTAGATGAGAAGTGACATCTGATTGGTGAATTTGGGAAGAAATTTAGGGCATATAAAGCTCAGTTCTGCTACTTTCTTTATCTTGAGAACTGTCTGTCTAAGAGAAGCACACTTTCTGCTCTTGCTCTTGGGCCTTGTCCTTATAGCCAAGGATGGCCTCGCATAGGACTGCTCTGCTTGGTTGGGCAAGTCTGCCTACTTAGGGGGATGATTTAGCTGTACTATGTCATTCAGGATACCTTTGGAACCAACATCTCCCAAACTGTGGTAAAAGTTATTTTATTTTTCTTTTCTTTTCTTTTTTTCTTTTTTCTTTTCTTTTTTTTTTTTTTTTTTTTTTTTTTTTTTTTTTTTGAGACAGGGTTTACTCTGTCACCCAGGCTGGAGTGTAGTAGCAAAATCACGCTCACTGCACCCTCGACCTCTTGGGTTCATGTGATCCTCCCACCTCAGTATCCCAAGTAGCTGGAACCATAGGCACATGCCACCACACCAGGCTAACTTTTGTATACATATATATATTTTTTGTAGAGATGGAGTTTCACCATGTTGCCCATGAAACCAGCATGGGCAAAGAGATCTATCTGCCCATTTTGGCCTCTCAAAGTGCTGGGATTACAGGCATGAGCCACCATGCCCAGCCTAAAAGTTAATTTCTCGCTCATGTCACTGAAAGATGTGAAAAGGGTGCTCTGCCTCATGCAGTCGTTCATGACCCAAGTTCCCTCTGTTGTGTGGCTCTGGCATCTTCTAGAACAGTGGTTCTCAACCGGGGATGATTTTGCCACAGATGGGGCATTTGGAAATGTCTAGAAACATTTTGGTTGTCACAACTGGAGAGTGGGAAATGCTACTGGCATCTGGTCGGTAGACACCAGAGATGCTGCTAAATATCCTACAGTGTACAGGACAATCTCTAATAAAGAATTTTCTGGCCTAAATGCCAGTAGTGCTAAAGTTGAAAAATCTTGTTCTAGGGCCTTCTTGGATCATTCAACCAGCAGATGAAGAAAAAGAGGGAGAATGGAGAATTATATGTTGGAGAATTTTATGGATCTTACTGGTAAGTGATGTGTAACACTTCTGCCCACATTCTACTGGCCAGAAGTCAGTCACATGACCACATACAAGGAACAAGGCTGGAAACTGTGGTCTAACGATGGCCAGCAACAAGAAGAAGCAGGTTTGCTGAGCATCTATTCACTCTCTGCCAGAAGACCCATTTGTCTCCAACTATAACCTGTAAAGGTGCTGTTTTGGCCTCCATCTCTATTCTCTTTCATTTCTTAAATCATTCAAATTTAATCACCCATGGATTCAAATACTGAGTAGGGCAAACTGCTTTAACTCTTTGATCTTCCCTTTGCTAATCTACAACATGGAGTTAATACAAATGATCTCCCAGGGATTGTTGGAAGGGTTTCTCCTGCTCTATAGCTCTATCTGCATTCTTAAAGGTGATCTCTCCTTCTTCCAACCAAAATAAGATTCTGAGGTACCCCATTCCAGAAAAGGAAGTTTCATCCTGATCATGAAACTCAGTTCTCAAAGAAAGAAAAATGAATATGTTTGCAGGATTCTGAGACATCTTGCAGTTACTCAGAAATTTTCTCTGAAAATAAAAATGGCTACAGAAAAGAATCCTGGGCTGAGGGGTAGAGGGGCCCTTGACTTCTAGTTCCAGTCCTGCTTCTGAATGGCATGTGTAGGCTCAGACACATTCCTTCCCTGGATCTTAGGGCCCTTGTTACAGAGTGGGCAAGGTGATTTTTCTATAGCTCTAAGATCCAATGTAAGTTTTTGCTTGAATTTCCCTCTCCTCCACCAAACTAATCTCTTTCTTGGCATCAGCACGCACTTAAAGAATAAGATCTTGTTTGTAAGGGAAGGGCACAGTGGAGGTGGGTGGTTTAATGACCACCTCCTCTCCTGGGGAACTAGTTCACAGAGAGAAGCCTTCAGGAGGTTGTCATAAATAACTAGACCCTTATCCTGACTTCCTCAGAAGGCAGTCAGACCGATGATTGATTTAGCCCATTTGGGCAAGGTTGGAAACCCAGAAAAATGCTCACTGGCAGATCTGCTTGTAAAGTTTCACATTAACCACAACTGGGCTGGGTGTCAGGGTCTTAGACATCCTTGTAAGGCTTGCTCAAGAGCCTCAAAGACGAGGCAGAGAATTTCATGCCAGGTTAGAAGTGAGAGGTCAGTTTATGGGAACAAAGAGTAAATGATAAACTCTAGATAACAGTTCAGAGAGAGAATCTTCTACAGCAGGGGTGTCCAGTCTTTTTGCTTCCCTGAGCCATATCAGAAAAAGAAGAATTGTCTTGGGCCAAATATAAAATACGTATAAAATACTAATGATAGTTGATGAGCTAAAAAAGAAAAACTGAAAAAAATCTCATAATGTTTTAAGAAAGTTTAAAAATTTGTGTCGGGCTGCATCAAAGCCATCCTGGGATGCATGCGGCCCATGCAAGCCCATCGGTTGTACAAACTTGTTCTAGAGTTTCCTATGAGACCTTTACAAGGATATTTTTTCTCCCATCTCTCAGGACCTCCAGAATACAGCAGGCATCATTAAAACCTAATCTAATTGACATGATGTGTGCATGATTTAAATATTTAATTACTTTTGGTCAAGAGTAAACAGTTGTATGTTACAAATTACATTCATAGTAGAAAAATATTAGACAAAAAACAGTTTTCTATGTCTCCTTCATCAGCAACATTGAGTGCTGAAAAGAGGAGCAAAAAAAGGGAAAAAGAGTGTAGGGGAAGAAAGCCTGAGACAAAACTCTGCTGCCTTCCCGATCTGGCTGCCCCAACTCTTAATTCTCCCAAAAGAGAAGTCATTAAAGATTTACTTTCTTAGCTTGATAGGCAGCTTGAAGCTTTCTGGACCCACGGCTGCCCCTACCCACTTCCCACTTAAAAAGCCTCCTCACCTCGCAAGGCCTGTACCAGTCAGCAAGTCTCCCTTTCTCCCGAGTTTTCTGTCTGAGCAGGAGGTTGTTCTCCTGAGTTTTCCATCTGAGCAGGAGGTTGCCCTGCAACTGCTAACAATCGGGGTCAGAAATCACCTTTGGAGGCAAATAAACATCCCAGGTATGCCTAATCTTCACTGAAGCTTTGAAGAACCACCCACTCCCTGTCCCCCACCAGTCTGCACAAGAAGATAGGTCAGGAGAGGGACAGAAATTTGTTATAGTCATTTCAGAAAGTGCAATGTTTATAGAGGGGATACTCCCTTCTCACCCGCATCCCCCCACTTCTCTCCTAACTTAATCTAAGTCAGGGAGGAGGTTCCAAGAGAGAGCCCTGTAGAGACTGGGAGCACCTACAGGAAGTGGGGACAGGGAGAGTTTCATTTCCTGGTTAGAAGTTTGCTGATGTGCAGAATTTGCAGGCACATCCCTATTAGAGCACAGTGGAACTTAGCGGGAAAGTTCTAGGAAGAGCTTAGCTTCTTCAAAATTCACTGCAATTTGAGGGTACATATGAACCAGAGATCAAGATTTGCTGTTGCTGCTTTTTTAAAAAACAACTTTATAGACATATTACACATATTCAAAGTGTGCAGTTTTACAAGTATTGACACGTATATACACACCTAAAGCCCTCACTACAATGAAGGTAGTGAATAGACCCATCATCTTCACTTTTATTTGGTAAAAGTTTGCCCCTTTGTGATTACTCCCCCATCTCATCCCCCACCCACCCTTCCCAGGCAACCATTGATCTGTTTTCTGTTGTTATAGATTAGTTTGCATTTTCTAGAGTTTCATATAAATAGAATCATACAGTATGCACTCATTTCTCTCTGACTTCTCTCACTTAGTATAAATATTTTGAGATTTGTTCATATTTCTGCTGTATGGCTTCTTCATTCCTTTTTACTGCAGAGTAGCATTCCATGGTATGTAAATACACTCATGTATTTATCCACTCACCTGTTGATGGACCTTTGAGTTGTTTTCAGTTTGGGGCTATTACAAATAAAGCTGTCATTCGTATTTATGTCAAGTCTAGTATGAACGTATGTGCTTGTATATTTTTAGTTGGAATGGTTAGATCATATGGTAGCTGTAGATCTTGAGACTGCCAAACTATTTTTTCTGAGGTGGTTCTATCATTTTACATTCCCATTAGAAGAGTATCAAGTTGAGATCCTCGCCAACACTTGACATGATCAGTCTTTTAGATTATAGCCATCTTCATAGGTGTGTAGTGGTTTTGTGGTTTTAAAATTGCTAAGGATCATGAGCACCTTTTCATGCATTTATTTGCCATGCATATATATTCTTTGGTAAAATGTCTCTTCACATATTTTGTCTATGTTTTAATTGGATTACTTGTTTTCTTTTTATTGAATTTGAGAGCTCTTTATAGATTCTGAATACAAGTCCCTTGTCAAATATATGCTTTGCAAATATTTCCACCCATTCTGTAGCTTGTCTTTTCATTTTCTTAATAGTGTCTTTTGAAGTATGAAGTTTTAAATTTTGATAATGTCCAATTTATCAAAATTTTCTTTTATGGATTGTACTTTGATGTTGAATCTAAAAGACTTTGCCTATCCTGTGGTCACAAAGATTTTCTCCTGAAACATGTTATAAATGTATGATTTACATTTAGATCTACAACATAGTTTGAGTTAATCTTTTACATATGGTGTGCATTATGAATTGGACCCTCTCTTTCTGTTTTGTTTTGTTTGCTTACATACATCCAGTTGTTTTAACAACATTTACTGAAAAGTCTGTCCTTCCTCCCTTGAATTGCTTTTAAATATTTGTCAAACATCAGTTGTCCATACATGAGTGGATCCATTTATGGACTCTGTATTCTGTTCCATTGATCTATTTGTCTAGTTTGATTCTAATGTCACATTTTGGTTACTTTATAGTAAGTCCTGAAATCAAGTAGAGTTATCCCATCAACATTGTTCTTTTTCAGAATTGTTTTAGTTATTCTAGGTCTTTTTTATGATCGCATGAATTTTATTTATTTATTTATTTATTTACATTATACTTTAAGTTCTAGGGTACATGTGCACAACGTGCAGGTTTGTTACATATCTATACATGTGCCAATATTATAAACACATCTATGCAAATAAACTAGAAAATCTAGAAGAAATGGATAAATTCCTGGACACATACACTCTCCCAAGACTAAACCAGGAAGAAGTTGAATCCCTGAATAGACCAATAGCAGGCTCTGAAATTGAGGCAATAATTAATAGCATACCAACCAAAAAAAGTCCAGTACCAGAATTCACAGCTGAATTCTACCAGAGGTACAAGGAGGAGCTGGTACCATTGCTTCTGAAACTATTCCAATCAATAGAAAAAGAGGGAATCCTCCTTAACTCATTTTATGAGGCCAACATCATCCTGATACCAAAGCCTGGCAGAGACACAACAAAAAAAGAGAATTTTAGACCAATATCCCTGATGAACATCGATGCAGAAATCCTCAATAAAATACTGGCAAACCGAATCCAGCAACACATCAAAAAGCTTATCCACCATGATCAAGTGGGCTTCATCCCTGGGATGCAAGGCTGGTTCAACATATGCAAATCAATAAACATAATCCAGCATATACACAGAACCAACGATAAAAACCACATGATTATCTCCATAGATGCAGAAAAGGCCTTTGACAAAATTGAACAACGCTTCATGCTAAAAACTCTCAATAAATTCGGTATTGATGGAACGTATGTCAAAATAATCAGAGCTATTTATGACAAACCCACAGCCAATATCATACTGAATGGGCAAAAACTGGAAGCATTCCCTTTGAAAATTGGCACAAGACAGGGATGCCCTCTCTCACCACTCCTATTCAACTAGTGTTGGAGGTTCTGGCTAGGGCAATCAGGCAAGAGAAATAAATAAAGGGTGTTCAATTAGGAAAAGAAAAAGTCAAATTGTCCCTGTTTGCAGATGACATGATTGTATATTTAGAAAACCCCATTGTCTCAGCCCAAAATCTCCTTAAGCTGATAAGCAACTTCAGCAAAGTCTCAGGATACAAAATCAATGTGCAAATATCACAAGCATTCTTATACACCAATAACACACAAACAGAGAGCCAAATCATGAATGAACTCCCATTCACAATTGCTTCAAAGAGAATAAAATATCTAGGAATCCAACTTGCAAGGGATATAAAGGACCTCTTCAAGGAGAACTACAAACCACTGCTCAGTGAAATAGAAGAGAACACAAACAAATGGAAAAACATACCATGCTCATGGAGAGGAAGAATCAGTATCGTGAAAATGGCCATAGTGCCCAAGGTAATTTATAGATTCAGTGCCATCCCCATTAAGCTACCAATGGCTTTCTTCACAGAATTGGAAATAACTGCTTTAAAGTTCATATGGAACCAAAAAAGAGCCCGCATTGCCAAGACAATCCTAAGCCAAAAGAACAAAGCTGGAGGCATCACACTACCTGACTTCAAACTATGCTACAAGGCTACAGTAACCAAAACAGCATGGTACTGGTACCAAAACAGAGATATAGACCAATGGAACAAAACAGAGCCCTCAGAAATAATACCATATATCTACAGCCATCTGATCTTTGACAAACCTGACAAAAACAAGAAATGGGGAAAGGATTCCCTATGTAATAAATGGTGCTGGGAAAATTGGCTAGTCATAAGCAGAAAGTTGAAACTGGATCCTTTCCTTACTCCTTATATGAAAATTAATTCAAGATGGATTAGAGACTTAAATGTTAGACCTAAAACCATAAAAACTCTAGAAGAAAGCCTAAGTAATACCATTCAGTACATAGGCATGGGCAAGGACTTCATGTCTAAAACACCAAAAGCAATGGCAACAAAAGCCAAAATGGACAAATGGGATCTAATTAAACTAAAGAGCTTCTGTACAGCAAAAGAAACTACCATCAGAGTGAACAGGCAACCTACAGAATGGGAGAAAATTTTTGCAATCTACTTATCTGACAAAGGGCTAATATCCAGAACCTATGAAGAAGTCAAATTAAATTTACAAGAAAAAAACAAACAACCACATCAAAAAGTGGGCAAAGGATATGAGCAGACATTTCTCAAAAGAAGACATTTATACAGCCAACAGACACATGAAAAAATGCTCATCATCACTGGTCATCAGAGAAATGCAAATCAAAACCACAATGAGATACCTTCTCACACCAGTTAGAATGGCAATCATTAAAAAGTCAGGAAACAGCAGGTGCTAGAGAGGATGTGGAGAAATAGGAACACTTTTACACTGTTGTTGGGACTATAAACTAGTTCAACCATTGTGGAAGACAGTGTGGCGATTCCTCAAGGATCTAGAACTAGAAATACCATTTGACCCAGCCATCCCATTACTGGGTATATACCCAAAGGATTATAAATCATGCTGCTATAAAGACACATGCACATGTATGTTTATTGCGGCACTATTCACAATGGCAAAGACTTGGAACCAACCAACATGTCCATCAGTGACAGACTGGATTAAGAAAATGTGGCACATATACACCATGGAATACAATGCAGCCATAAAAAGGATGAGTTCCTGTCCTTTGTAGGGACATGGATGCAGCTGGAAACCATCATTCTCAGCAAACTATCGCAAGAACAGAAAATCAAACGCCGCATATTCTCACTTATAGGTGGGAATTGAACAATGAATCACTTGGACACAGGAAGGGGAACATCACACACCGGGGCCTATTTTGGGGAGAGGGGAGGGAGAGATAGCATTAGGAGATATACCTAATGTAAATGACGAGTTAATGGATGCAGCACACCAACATGGCACATGTATACATATGATCGCATGAATTCTAGAATCAACTTATCATTTTATGCCATAAGCCTGCTGGGATTATGATTGGGAATGCACTAATGTATAGATCAATTTGGGGAGAAGTAAAATCTTAACCATGGTGAGTTTTCTGATCCATAAACAAAGAATGTCTCCATTTATTTAGTTCTTCTTTGCTTTCTCTCAGTGATGGTTTGTAGTTCTCAGTGTATAGGTCTTTCATACCTTCTGTCTGATTTACCCCTAATTGTTTAATGTGGTTTTTTTTTTTTGCGGATGGTATTGTAAATATATTTTTCAGTATTTTATTTCTGATATTTTGTATATCTGATATGGAAATACAATAGCTTTTTATATATTGACCTTATATCTTGCAATCTTGTTAAACTTATTAGTTCTAATTGATTTTTGCACATGCCATTATTTTCTACATAGACAGTTACATCGTCTGAGAATGAAAAATGATTTTATTCTCTCCTTTCCAACCTGGATTCTTTCTATTCTTTTCTTTCCTGATTGCGCGCATGGCTAAAACATCCGGAACAATGTTGAAAAAAGTGCTGAAAGTAGACATCTTTTTCTTATTCTTGATATTAGAAGGAAAACATTTAGTCTTTACCATTAAATAAAATGTTAGCTGTAGATATTTTTGTTGACTTTCCTTTTTAAATTGAGGAAGTTTTCTTCTATTCCTAGTTGATTGAGAGTTTTTATCCAGATTAGTTGGATTTTGTAAGGTTGTTGGATTTTGCTAAATGCTTTTTCTTGTCTCTGTTGATATAATCATGTGGGGTATTTTTTCTTTTCAATGTGTTAAAATGGTGAATTACATGGCTTTTTCTTAAAAAATTTAATTATGATAAAAGCCTTGCATAACAAACATTTTCTGTCTGAACCATTTTTAACTGTACAGTTTACTAAGTATGTTCACATTGTTGTGCAAAAGATCTCCAGAACTGGCAGTGATTTTTGTATGTTAAACTTACCCTGCATTCCTTGGAAAAACTTCACTTGGCCGTAACACATTATCCTTTTTATCTATTGGATTTAATTTGTTAAATTTTAATATGGATTTGATTTGCTAAAATTTTGTTTAGAACTTTGTATCTGTGTTTTTGAAAGATGTTGGCTTGTAGATTTCTGGTAATGTCATTATCCGGGTTCAGTGTCAGGGTAATGCTGGCATCACATAATGAGTTGGCGGGCATTCCTTCTTCAGTTTTCTGGAAGAGTTTGGGTAGAATTAGTGTTATTTCTTCTTTTAATGTTTGGGAGAATTCATTAGTGAAGAAACTAGAGTGTTCTTCATTAGTGGGAAAGTTTTTTTGTCTGTAAGTTCTATTTTATTAGTAGAGACCCGCTGACTTTCAACCCCGATCGGTTTGGCCCCGGAGCACCCAAGCCACGGTTCACCTACTTCCCCTTCCCGCTAGGCCACCGCTCCTGCATCGGGCAGCAGTTTGCTCAGATGGAGGTGAAGGTGATCATGGCAAAGCTGCTGCAGAGGCTGGAGCTCCGGCTGGTGCCCGGGCAGCACTTCGGGCTGCAGGAGCAGGCCACGCTCAAACCACTGGACCCAGGGCTGTGCACCCTGTGGCCCCGAGGCTGGCAGCCCACACCCCCGCCTCCCCGCTGCTGAGGAGGCCTCCAGGCAGGACAAGACTCCCCGGGCAAGGGCCGTGCCCGTCCACCTCTGCTGTCCACGGCCGCCCACCCTTCTCCCTTGCCCTATCCCCTGAGCCACCCTTCACACTGGCTTTCAGCGGGCCCTCTGCCGACCACCTGCTTCAAACCCCTCAGTGCTCCCTGTCGTCTGTGGACTCCACAGCCTTTCCTGGACTGGCCTTTGCTCAACTTCCAGCCACCACCATTGTCCCTACCACTGAGGCCTTGCACAGGCCACTTCCTCAGACGAGACATCCTAACTCTTGTTCACTCCCTAAAGCCCTCTTCAGGTGTCACTTCCTCTAGGAAGCCCTCCTTGCCACCCCCAGACAGGTCAGGGGCCCTTCCTCTGTGCTCCCTCGGTCACCTGTGCTACCTCTAACACCACACTGACCACACTGTACCGTGAGTGTCCATTGACGTGACCAATTGCCCTGCCAGGCTGTGAGGGCCTCAATGGTAGGGTCTGCGTGTGATTCCTCTCTGAGCCCCCTGTGCCCACCCAGGGCCCGGCACAGAGTTGATGCTCAATAAATGTGTGTTTACTGCAGAAACAAACAAACAAACAAAAAAAACAAGTATATACAGAGATGCTAAGGTTATTTCTTTTTGACTGTGCTTTCATAATTTGTGTTTTTTAGAGAATTGTTTTGTTGAGTTGTCAAATTTATAGGTGTAAAGTTGCTCATAATATTCTCCTATTTTTTTCTGTAAGGGAATGTGTGGTGACGGCACCTGTCTCATTCCTAATTTTGCAATTTGTGTCTTTTTTCATATTTTCCCTGATCAACTTGGCTGGAGGTTCGTCAATTTCATTGATCTTAAAAAAATCACCTCTTGGTTTCATTGACTTTTTTCCCTACTGTTGTACCGTTTTCTATTCCATTGATTTCTGCACTGAATTTTATTTTTTTTTCTTCTGATGTTTATTTTGCCATTATTTTTAATTGCTATGGCTTCGAGTTAGCCAATCTTTTCTTCTGCCATGTTTAATACATCCTGAATCCTACTAAGAGTATTTTTCATCTAAGACATTGTAGTTTTCATCTCTAGTTTCTATTTGAGTATTTTTGAAATCATCCATGTCTCTACTTAACTTTTGAACATATAGAGAACAATTAAAATAATTATTTTGACATCTTAGCCTGGCAATTTTAAATCTGTTTCAGTTCTTGGATGGTTTTGATTGATTGATTATTCTCTCTGTGTTTTCTTGCTTCTTTGTATGCTTGGTTATCTTTGATTAGATGCCAGAAATGGTGACTTTTACCTTATTGGGTGGGGGATCTTTTTGATTCTTATAAATCTTCTTGAGCTTTGTTCTGGGATGTGTTAAGTTACCTGGAAATTTTTTGATCTTCTTGAGCCTTACCTTTATGATTTATTTGGCATATCTGAGCAGTCTAGGGCTAATTATTCTCCACTACTAAGCAAGATTTTCTGGAATACTGTACCCAATGCTCATAAAGTATGATTTCTTTCAATTGTCAGGGGGAAATATGCAATATTCCCAGTCCTGTGTGAGCATCAGACAATGTTCTTTAATCTTTTCAAATTATTTTTCCTCCATCCTCAAGTGTTACTTCACATACATGTGCTAATCAGGAGTCTGTTGAATATCAGATGGGGATGCTCTGCAGATCATCACGGCTCTTTCTTGGCACATCTCTTTCCTTTTATTACTTTGTCCATCCATGAACTCTATCCCACTTGGTTTCCCTAACTCGCAGCCTTATCACCTCTGTTCAAGGATCCTACTGGGCTCCACTCAGACTTTCTTCTTTGTCCCCGTAGCCTGGATATTCTCCAAAGGCAGCAAGTTGGGGCAGTCATAGGGCTTACCTAGTTTGTTTCTTGTCTTTTAGGGAGTAACTATCCTTTGTTGCCTTAGGTCTAGTGTCTTGAAAATGGCTGTTTCTGACATTTTATCTTTTTTATTTTGAAAGCAGGAGGGTAAATTCAATCCTGGTAACTTAATCATGGGCAAAAGTGCAAATCTCCTGGCATCCAATTCTTACCATAGATTTCTGACGTCTGGAAGCATGGTGGAGCAACACACTTCTGAAGGAAGAGCAGGTACTCTAGTGAAGTTTTCCACAAAAGAAGAAAATGCTGTGCTCTTTGTCCACCTCACCAACTTCCCTTCAGCTCTTGGGGAGTGTAGAAGACCTCCATGTTCATCAGTGCTCCATTTTAAGGAGAGAACAGAAGTTGGAGGATAAGGTGGAAGTTCTGATTGACGTGGACCACATAAGGTGACATCCGGCCAAAAAGGAAGCTGGGAGCCACAGACTGCTAATAAGATGAAGGGAGACACAGCTACCCCTCTGTGGGATCATCAGTGATGGAGGGGGCTGGCATAAAGATGAACATCTGCCTCCAAAACCATGTAACTCCATACACCACATCATCTAATAGGAGACCAACATATTGTCAGAGGCCACCAGCAACAGAGGGAAGCAGGTAAAGTCAGTGTAAGATCAGGAGCCTTTCTCCACCAATGACAAACAGCCACTTATTTAGAGTGGCCTGTGTTATTCCTCTTATTTTTCCTTCTTCCCTCAACATGAAAGGCACTAGACCCAGAAAAGAAAGGAGGAGAAAATAGAAGACAAGACCACAACCCCTTACCACTCTTTGTTTGTTTGTTCTGAGACAGTCTCACTCTGTTGCCCAGGTGCTGGAGTGCAGTTGCATGATCTCGGCTAATTGCAAACTCCATCTCCCAGGTTCAAGTGATTCTTGTGCCTCAGTCTCCCGAGTAGCTGGGACTATAGGCATGCACCACGACGCCCGGCTAATTTTGTATTTTTTTTGTAGTGACGGGGTTTCTCCATATTCCCTTCCCACTCTCGTAACTTGAGGTACAAGTCTGGCAAACACTGAAGCGAGACGAGGAAATGCTATTGAAACTGGATACGAGATGGGAGTTATGAACTAGACCAGATGGGACTTTTGGTAACTGATATCGATGGGAAAGCAATGGGATCTACCTGAAGATATCATTAGAAAATGAGACTGGCAGATATTACATATCACATTTAACCGTTGTGCCTAGAGTAAATAAGCAGAACTGTTTATACCTATATCCCAATGGATTGAGGCTCCTCAATAAACTGGTTACATCACATCTGCTAACAACAGCTGCTAAACACTGAAAGGGATACTGTGCTGAGTGCTGTACACATGCTATGTCATTTGCTCTTCACAACCTATAGGATAGGCAATCGTTTTCCCCCCATTTTGCAGATGACAGAAACCGAGGCACAACCAATTTGTCTAAATATAGATTATAGAAATTTCACATATATCTCTCTAGTTCACACGAAGCATCATTCTCCTTAAGCACTTTGCTCATACCCTTGATGTTCTTCCAAACATTTTTGCTTACGTTCAGTGTTTTCCATTTCTCTAAGCTGTGTTGTGTCAGTCCATCTCCTGATGAAGCAAGGGCAGTTTGAATGCTGGAATGGAGGTGAATGAGGAAGGGGAACACTATGGGAAAATATTTGTTTTACGCAGATAAAATGTTGTATTGGAACGCATGGAACTACATCCGGGTGAGAGGCATCGAATAAATCACTTAACCTCTTTGTACTTTAGTTTCCTTATATGATTTTATGGGCATCATGATAGTGCCTACTTCACTGGGCTGGCACTGGGAACGAAGTGTGAGTATAGATGAAGCCGTTAATCAGTGTCTGGCACACGGTCTGCTCTATCCGAGGATTAACCATGGTTATTATCTGTCCTTTATTACTAATTAAGTTCTTTTCACCACTGAAAGCAAAAGTCCAAATGAACCTAAATATATGCGTTTCTTTTCTCCTCCACATCTTCGCTGCACCTCCTTCGTTACTCTACCTCCATCACCACCCCAAGAAATTAGATCTTTGCATAGCAGAAAACACTTTTCCCATTCATAAGAGAAAGAATGGGACTTTGTTGTTGTTGTTGTTGTTGCTATTCCAAGACAGAACCCAAATTTGACACCCAGTTTTTCTAAGTACACCTCTGGTACATTGCTGGAGGTGTCAGTGTGAGGATTTAAGCTTAGGTGTATCTGACAGCTGGTTACCCAGATGAGAAACCCAGAGTCCTCTTCGGTCCTTTGCAGTGAGCTGCCTGGACCTGCAGCGTTCCTGGAGTACCTTCTATGTGCACCAGGTGGCAGGTGCTGCTTCGGAAATGCAGGTGCGGCAGCTGCACAACTGGTTCTACGCGTGGATCTGAGCACCGGGCTCACCTGGGAGATTTCTAATAACACAAATGCCCAGCCTCCGCCCCCGAGATTTTGACGCCGTGAGTTTGGTGTGGCGGCCTGGCATGTGTGTTTTTATAAAGCCCTACAGGTAACTATGATTCAGCTTGGTGCAGGGCCTGCGTTTGGAAGCGTCTGCTTCAGAGTGTTCCAGAGAATGGCAGCCTCACACAAGCATGAAGCGTTTAACTGTGCAACACAAATCAATAACTTGGGCTCCTAGAATTCAGGGTGAGGTTTCACAGAGTGTCAGAGTTGAAAAGGATCTTGGAGCTCACTGATGAAGCATTAACGACGAGGAGCCTGAGGCCAGAGAGAATGTGCGAAGGACAGCCTGAGCTACAGTGCCGGTCTCCTCCCTCCTCCGCAGCCCTGCTGACCGCAGCTCTCCGTGGTTATAATACTGTCACTTCCCCGCTAGCCCAAGGATCTGAAAATACTTTTTGGTAAGCCACGGGAAGGACCCTCCTCCCTAAGTCAGTACCTTTAGCTGCTGTTGGAACAACTCCAAGCCTCAAATAATTCAAAACTGTGTGAAACGCGTTTTTGCCTGAATTAGGTGGGTGGCCTTTGTCCAGAGGCCATGTTTTAATGACTCTGCAGCGTGGCCCCCTGCCATCCATGCCTGCGGGGATGCTCAACCCTGTCTCCCAGCCCTGGTGCATCCCCAGCCCCGTGCTCCAGTCTTCTCACGGTCCTTGGGCATATCAAAACCTCTCTGAGCCTCCGTTTCTTCTCTGTAAGACAAGGGTGAGGATCACATGAGAAAATGTTCAGCATTTCTGTGTGTAACTGTCGGAAAAAAAAAAAAAAAAAAAAAAAAAAAAAAACTAGAGCTTAGTTTTCCTCTGTACTCTATCTTTGAACACTTTTAAGTTGGATTCTAGCTTCGCAGAGGCAAAGGTCCTTAGAAAATCTGTAACTGAAACCGCTAACTTTATACTAGGGCAAACTGGGTCCAGAAAGCTGAATGATTTACACAGGGACTTGCTGTGAGAGGAGGATTGGCATGTAGGTGTCCCGATGTCCAGCCTTCTGTCCTTTCTTCGGTATCACAACCATGCAGCCCTGGGGCCTCTCGGGTGGAGCCTCTTACTATTATTATTCTGAATAGCTCTGATGCTAACTGGTGTCTTCACCTTTCTCCTTTCCTTTCATCAACACTTAGTGAGCACCTGTTTTATCTTGTGCCCTATACTTGGTTTCTGTTAGAGAACTTTGCCTTGCCTACAATAAGTACTAAATAAATCTTTGACAGTGGTTTAATTATCCACATTTATTCATATATTTAGTGATAAGCACTTGCTTTGTGCTAAATCCTCTTTAGGGAGGCTGCGAGGAACCCAAGAGGGGCAGATAATGACATGGTCCACAATGCGCTTAAGGAGTTGGCAGAGTTTGGGATTAGGGGAGTCTGCGCGTGTGTGGATAATTAGCATTCAGGAGAAAGTAGAGTGCACGTAAGTACAGCTATGTGCACCGTAGTGGCAGGAGGTCACTTTGCTTTGGGGCTGGAAGTCTGGGAAGTCAGACCCTGTACTTTTTCAGCGTAAACCCTTGATCCCCTTCTCCTTTAGCCTCTCTCGTGACTGCTTCTGCAGGCTTCTCTCCTAGACTTTCTCTTCTCACTCTATGTGGTCTTTCTGGAACATCATCCATCTTCCTGCCTCAATGATCATCTAATTCTTGATGACTTTTAAATCTATATCTCCAGAGGAAAGTGTTTCTCTGAGTCTCAGACCTTTACATCCTACTGTTTCCCAAATGTCACTGATTGCATAACTTGTCACTTGTACAGAACTGATCTCCTTTCCCCTCCAGTCTGCTTCTCCTCAGTGAGCTCAGAAACCTGGAAATGGTCCTTAACTCCCCACTCTTTTCTTTACTCTTCCACCACCCCAGTAATATCGAGGTTCCTTAAACCCCAGAATCCTGGAAATCTAAACAGCCCTGTCACAGTTTCCTTTCTCTCCAACCCACTTTTCGCTATCACAGATTTCTTTCTCTCCAACCCATCTTTTCTGCCACTGTCAATCTCTGGGTACAATCAAGATTCACCTGCATTTTTGTGACAACTTTTTAACCAAATGGTCTTCCTATTTTGAGTCATGCTCACCTATCAGTCCTCCGAATTGGACCCAGATAAGTCTTCTTATATAAAATAAAACAAACAAATGAAGTCCCTCCATCACTTACAGCTCTTAGAGTGTCTTCCCTCTGTCCCCAAACTTCATACTCTTGTAAGTGGCCTCTGCAACCTGTGCTATGGATTGAATTGTGTCCTCCAGAAGCATACGTTCAAGCCCTCACTCCTCGTACCCCAGAATGTGAGCTTAATTGGGAATGGAGTTGTTGACATGTAATTAGTAAGATGAAGTCATGCTGGAGTAGGGTGGGCTCTTAATCCTGTATGACTGGAATCTGTATAAGAAGAGGGAAATTTGGACACAGACATAGGCATAGAGGGAGGACAGCCATGGGAAGTGAAGGCAGAGATTGGAGTTATGCTGCCAAAGCCAAGGAACACCTGGCTGCTGCTTCCAGAATCTGGAAGAGGCAAGGAAAGGATTTCTCTTTCCAAAAAGGCTTTGGAGGGAGCATGGCCTTGCCAATATCTTGATTTTGGATCTCCAGCCTCCAGAACTGCGAGACAATACATTTCTGTTGTTTTAAGCCACCCAGTTTGTGGTAATTTGTTATGGCAGCCCTAGTAAATGAACATAAACTGTCAGGATCCAAATTCCAAGTATCTTTCCAGCCTCCTCTGCAGTCACGTGCCTCAATTCACCCTGTTATCTCAGGCACACTGGATTACACACAGCTCTGGAAACACACTGTGCACCTGCACACCTTTGCTCACACTGGTCTCTGGTGGAAGGCTCTTCCTCTTCTCTGCTTGCCCACCTTCTCCACAACTTCTTCCTTCTGTCCCTTCGGCACCAGACATGTGAACAACGATGACTTGTCCTGGCCCCCTTGAGAGCAGGGACTCTGCTTCCCTCGTCTCTGTCTCTGGTGCTTTAGCACTGAGCTGGCCTAGCACAATGCTGAAAGAATTGATTTGAGCTGGGTCACATGTTGGCCCACAGTTTATGAGTTGGTGGGTGGTGGGATTCAAAACCCTCATTCCTCCCTCCTCACTGGATTTCCAAAGAGGGGTTCACCCTGATTTCATCACCCACTAAAAGCTAATTAACCACAGGGCATGGATTCTTCTTGGAAACCCCCAAACTGCCAACTTCTTCTCCCTCATGCTGTTGCCAAGGCTCTCGAGCGGGCTTGGAGGGAGGAAACGTGGACAAAAAGATTTTGTTCGTTTCTTTGAGGCCAACACCTAATCACTGTCCCTTTTCAAGTGAAAAACGGGGAAAATGCTAGCTAACTGTTGTTTAGTGACCCCAACCCCCATCCCTTTAAAATAAACACTCTTTTCAATTAGGAAGATTTGTCACTGGGGACAGTAATTCCGTGTCCTACCAAAACAAACACAGTTGTAATTAGTTTTATCCAGGAAGAAAATTAACTCTGTTTATCTTAGCATAATTAATCACTGACCTTTTTCCGTCCCGGCAGCTTGGGGGAGGGCATGGGAGTGGGGGGTTGTGATCTACAGCACAGGGGCGTTCCGGGCTCCATCTATCTCTCGTCTTGGTTACACAGCTGTCTGCGTGAGTTATTTGAATTAATATTCCTAGCCAAGAGTTGTGGAGCTGCCTCAGAGCTGGACTTGGAGAGACCACTAAATAAGGCTATGATTTTATGGCTTCAGTCTGTGGAGAATTTTAGATGAGTACGTATCAGATGGGCATGAAGGCACGTGGCTGACACTGAAGTTTGCTTGGCTCCTTTCATGCCCTTCACCTTGACCTCAACAAGTCTTGAGAAACGGGAAGGATCCTCAGGCAAAGGCGTTGGTCCTTGGTTGTGGAAGAGAGGCTGCTGCTGCAGTGAGGAGGGACAGGCTTTGGAGCTACGGTTTGGGTGTCAGTCTTGACTCTGATATCCTCTAGCTATATGACTTTGGGCAAAATACCTCATCTTTCTGAACCATAGTAACCTCCTAAGTGAAAAAACAATAACAACAACAAAAAAAACCTAAAACAAAACAGAAAAAAACCAGGACATGTGTGCATGTGTGTGGTGGGGACAGGGTTAGTAATATATATCCACAGGGATGAATAAGGATTAGAAGTGAGGTATGCTATGTCCCTAGCACAGGGTCTGGTACTAAATAGTAATTCAGTGAACTCAGGTAGGTTTTGTTATTTTTGTATGAACTAACTGAGATTCCAGGCGTGGAAGGACACAATGAATGTCCTCTCTCTTTATTTCAATAGACCCACAACTCATGGAGACCCTACTGTGTGCTGGGCTCTTCTGCATTAGGCCCTGGAAATAAAAAGAGGGTTTAATCCTGGCTCCTGTCCTTGAGGAGCTCACAGCCTATTGCAGAGAGAGATATACCCAGATGTTCTCAATGTGTTGCAACAAATGCTAAGCTGGAGACATGGGCATGAGATCCCCTGGTAGAGAGGGAAGCAGAGACTGAAGGGAGTCTGATTTCACTTGTTCTGAGCCATTTAGTCAATGTATAATTCCTCACTTAATCCTCATGATAACTCTAAAAATAGGCATGAGAGAGGGGTCCCAGGGAAAGGTAACTGAGGCTCACAGATGGGAAGTCATTAGACCCCAACTACACAGCTAGAAAATGGTGCAGCTGGGATGTGAATCAGATTTGTTTGACACGGGAGCCTGTGCTTTGTCAGTTTTCACCTTGGAGGTCCTGGCTGGGTTTTAATGACTGGTGTCCTTCCCCAGGACCTTTAGTCAGGAGCGTTAAAGCAGCAAGGCCCTTAAGGCTGGTGTCAGGAGACCCCAGGGTTAACAATGCAGCTTCTTGAGCCTCACCTCAGGCTCTTCCATGTTAAAATCTCTTGCAGGAGGATAATTTTAGCAACTATAATACCTAAGGTGATTCTTATGTTCTCACCATCTGTTATAGTTTTAAAAACCTACCTTTTGCTCATGATGTTCAGATGGCTACTCCCACATGTGTTTGCAGGTGGGTGGGGAGAGCGTGTCCTCTAGGTAACAGGAAAAGAGAACTATGAAATCAAGGAGGCCCACATTCTGAACTGAGAGGGATGAAGAGGGGAGGTGAGATGGGCCAGGACCTCTTGAGAGTGCCCTAAATAGCTCACACTGGGGTGAGCATCTCTGGCTGCCAGAGGCAGAGTGGTGGACTGGGCATCTGCTGTGAGCACAGGCCACTCACTCCCTGTCCATAGGCTTGTAACAGTGGGTTCAGAAGCTGCATAGGTCCTTTCTTGAAGCAGGAGAGGCCTTCAGCCTGGGAGGCACATACTGCCCACTGCAGACAGGGAGCAAGGCAACCTTTATTGATGCACAGGTTGCTGGGAGGATGTGGGGCTTTTGTCCTCTCAGATCTAGAAGAGAACTGGAGGCAGGAAGAGTCAGTTTCTGATGCCACAAAGGACTCCAGGGAAGGAGCAACCACAGATACTGAGGGCACTGAGGCTGGTTTTGCCAGGCCATGGTGATTCCTGGCCCTGCAAGAGTGGTCACTCAGATGGCAGGGGACTCCACACATTCTGAGCTGGAGAGAGAAAGTGAGATGGGCTATCAGCAGAGGCTGAAGAATCAGGCAGAATTGTATTCTATGTCCCACCTCTGCCTCTGCCAGTGACAAGCTGTGCAAACTTGGAAACCTTTTTTTGTTTTTTGTTTTTTTTTTAAGTCAGAGTCTTGCACTGTTGCCCAGGCTGGAGAGCAGTGGTGTGATCTTGGCTCACTGCAGTCTCAACCTCCCAGATTCAAGCGATTCTCCTGCCTCAGCCTCCCAAGTAGCTGGGATTATAGGTACCCGCCACTGTGCCTGACTAATTTTTGTAATTTTAGTAGAGATGGGATTTTTGTCATGTTGGTGAGGCCGGTCTCAAACTCTTGACCTCAACTGAACTGCCCCCCTCGGGCTTTCAAACTGTTGGGATTAGAGGTCCCAGCCACTGGGCCCGGGCAAATTTGGAAACCCTTTTTTCCCTCCTAGTGCCTCAGTTTTCTCAAATGTAAAATGGGAATAACAACATCTACCTTGTAAGACTTTTGTGAGGGTCTAATAACTATCTTATACACATTATTTCATTTAATCTTCACAACAACCTTTAAAATAGGGATATGATCATTCTCAAATTTACACTTGAGCAAGAGTAGGCAGTTCAGATGGCTTGGCCGAGGTTACCTGGCATTTGAGTGGCAGAGCCAAGAATTAAACCCAGCTCTGTCTGACGCTAGACCCTTTGCTTCAACCATATTCTGTAATGTCTCTTTTCTAGGAATGAATGAAGGAATGTTCTCGCATGTCATCATCCAGCCTCTGAGGTGCCTCTGACAACCATAATCGCCTCCTCATGAAACCGCGCCCAGTTCCTCCTGTGACTCTTCCTGCTGCAGCCATGGGCCTTGCTGTCCTGGCTGGGAACGCTGTTTTCATCTTATCTGGGGATTCTCATTGCTGACGGTGCTGGAGGCTGTGGGGCACAGTGGTTTCAAGCACAGGCTCTGGAGTCAGGCAAACCTGGGTTTCAGTATTGCTCAGGAAACTCTTGGGCAGGAGGACTGTTGGTGAGCAGGCACTGTCTGATAATGGGGTTTCCCAGGATCCCAGATTTCTTGGGGGCACACAAGTAGGCCAAAGATAATCTGGGAACCTCCCGGAGAAGAATTGCCTGAGACTGTACTCTCCCCAAGAGGCTGTAGCCAAGAGAATAGGGGCCACGTCACGGGGGCTCATGATGGAGTCTGGGCTTTGTGGGAAAGGAAGTGGGGAGGGTCTCAGAAATGTTTTTACAATACGAAATCTTCCAGTTAGAAATTTATATGCAGGATTTAATCACAAGGAAATTTGGACAGGACTCATTTTTCTCATTGCTGCTCTAAGCAGCTGCTCTAAGCAGCCTGGACTGTCTTCCCTGTGGCTTTGTTGAGTTCAGCAAACATTTATTGTGCACATACTGTGTGCAGGCACTTTGCTGGGGATACAGGGATGAAATGGGGACAGTGCCTATGCCTGAGGGCATTGCCCTGAAGCTGGATGCTAAGGCCATGTGTGTGTGTGTGTGTGTCTGCATGTATCTCTGTGTCTGTGTGTGTCTCTGTGTCTGTGCTTCTGTGTCTGTGTGATATCTGTGTGTCTCTCTTCGTGTGTTTGTGTATCTTTTTGTGTGTCTGTGTGTGTGTTCTCTGTGTGCCTGTATGTGTCTTTGTATGTGTGTTTCTCTATGTGTCTCTCTGTGTGTGTCTATATGTGTGTGTCTGTGTCTATTTTGTTTGTTTCTGGGTGTGTCTACTTCTGCGTGTCTCTGTATACCTGTATCTCTGTGTGTGTCTGTGTGTGTGTATTTGTGTGTCTCCGTATGTGTGTCCCTGGGTGTGTGTCTGTGTGTGTGTGTATTGAGAGGGAGGGAGAAATGAAGGGAGTGACAGATGGGTCAGCATGGAAGGTGTATCCTCATTCACAGCTCTGGGAGGAATCAGTCAATCCACCTACTGGTCAAGACCAACTCTGGTTGTACCCAGCTGACAGTAGGAACGTGACTTTTCATTTAAGAATGGGTTTGCATTTCCTAGGAAAAGAATCTAGGAGTTGGAGTCTCAAGTGTTTTTTTTTTTCTTTTTTCTTTTTTTTTTTTTTTTTTTTGTGATTGAGAGCTGAGCCTTGTGTGTGTTGGCTAATAGACAGATACCAATCTGCATGTTGGGACAGCCACAGAGAAGAGGGAGAGGGAACCACAGACAGTGAGCAGGGGGCTGGTGGAACCAGTCTGCCTTTGTGCCCAAACCCCCAACTATAAATACCTCATCTTGGGGAGCTCAGTCTTTGGTTTGTTCATAAAGAACCAATCTGGGAACTAGAGGTGGACAGGAAAGAGGAGGCTGACCTGCCGCTCCCAGGTTGATGTGATCTTGGCTGGTGTTGACAAGTGTATTATGGTTCATAGCATAGAACAAACCCTTAGAGACTCCCCTTGTCCTCACCGGGGCCACCACACCAAACCAGGTATCTTCAGGTGTGAGGACCACAAAAAATTGGAGATCTCACCAGGGTGGGCAGGGATTTCTTGGTTAAAGTCTGAAGGAGAGAAGACTCAGGGGCATCTTTCTGGCTCCAAATCTCTGAAGGGCCAAAGGCAGAAGTGCTGGGGGAGAGTCAAGTTTCCATTTAGAACAGGGACAGCCTGACAGTGGCTGCCTTATGTGGCAGTGAGTTTCAGTCACCAGTCAACAGAGGCCCAAGGACTACTCACCAATGGGGCCAGGAGGCCAAGGAGGGCTGGGGAGGGCAGAGCAAGGACCCTGCAGGTCACCACAGGCTCCTGCCTCAGATCCTCTGACTGAGGGATGATCTGATGAAGGATTGGTGACAGACAAGGCCATTTGAGGCAGTGTTCATCATATCCTTGGAACATGTAAAGGCTACAACTTAACATTTATAGGATGGTCTCCGCAGGACAGGCTCCATCATGAATTGCTACCCAGAGGGTTGAATGCTCTGCAGCTCAGGCCTTCCCTGTGCTATGTGGCTTCTCAGGAAAAGGAAAGAGAATAGGACGAGGATGAAAGAAAACAGGGAGAAAAGGAAGGGGAGGGGCTTTCAGAAGATGGAAGTCTCTGTTGATTGGGCACTTGCTCTGTTCCAGCAGTTATATACTTGGTCACACTGGATCTTTGTACAACTTTCTCTGGCTGTTTTACAAGTGATGGTCCAGGCGAGCTCTCAGCCAGTGAAGTTCTAGGTGTGCCTGCCTGTGAAGACTGTTGTATTTGGGGTACCCCATGGCCTTCTTCAGGTGGGCAGCACGGTGGCTCAAGCCTGAAAGGTCACTCGGAGGTCATTTCTTACAGCCCTTACCCACTCCCTGCAGGCCCTGCCTCCTGTGATCCACTTGCCCTCTGCTTGATTTTTCAGATCTGTGGATTTATAGAAAAAAGAGTGGAGTGCTTGGCTCCCTCCTGTGGTTAGAGCAGTCAGAAACTGTTGCTTGAAGGAGGCCTTGCCTTTTAGGAGTGCTAAGAAGATCACCACAATAGAAAAGATTTGGCAGAGCTAAGACATAGGGGAATATTCCAGGAATGGTGTTATCTGGCACATAGTAGGTGCTCCACACAAGTCTAATGAATTAGTGAATGAGGTAGAAACCTGGGCCATTGAGGGAAAAAGGAACCAAAGCAAAGAGATGCGAAGGCACAGTATCCAATCAGGAAGGGGACCAGCTGGGGCCACAGGCTCTGGACCCGACTTTCCAGCCATCCCTGGGAATCCTGCACCAGCGATCTCCCCTGTGGGGCTAAAGCCCCCTTGTGCAATCATGGGGTTGATGTATATGGGTGGTGCTCATTCTAGGCTGCAATTATTAATCACCTGGGAGGTTTTTAAAAATGATTACTGGGCCCTATCATTACCTATTTTGACTTAATAGGTCTGAGGTGGGGCCTGTGCAATGCATTTTTTGAAAGCTCCCCAGGTGATTCTGGGGTCCCTCTGAGGCTAAGAGCCAGGCGTGGGTTATTTTTCTGAATGCTTCTAGCTCATATGGCTTGTGATTCAGAGCTTTTTTTTTTTTTAAAGATATTTCACTAAATTCGTATCCTGTGCTAGTAGATGATGTTATTTCACCATTAAGACAATGGGCTGATATTTGTCACTAATAAATCTAAAGATAGATCTTGATATTTGCATCCATAAGGTGATCCCCACCATAGGCAAGGGGAATATGATTTATTCCCCATGCCTCTAATGTAATTAAGCATGCATTTTAAAGAAAGATGCACTATTGAGATACAAACTAGTAATGGCAGTTTAACCTTCAAATTGCTGTTTTGTTAAGGTTACCATTGTATTGCTTCAGTGCTTAACAGTGCATTATTCGTGTAGCAAACATGGAAAATCCATTGGGAGAGAAAGTGTAACATACTCAAGAGATGATTTGAGGCCTCTGGACTTTGTCACATCCCTAAGAACTATTACTTCATTCCCTTCTCTGTTTGTTCTCCTCTATTCTGTGCAAGAAGGTTAACACTGATGGGGGAACAGAAAAAGGAAAAATAATCTACAGCATGGGTAGCTACACTTTAGATACATCACTTAGAGCAAGTTGCTCCTATTAGACAAGTCCAAAGGGCAGGCATTACATTGAGGCATTTCTCAGATCTCTCCTTGCTGGGGAATATCCTTTAGAATTCTGAATTGTGTCTGTGCTGGCAGCCTTGGCTGGCCACGCTTTCCTGCCATCTCTCCCTCCATCCTAACAGGCTCTGGCCTACCACTGTGTGAGCTAGAAAGGTTGTTAACAGGGATAGCTCATAGAGAAGTTGCCAACTGGGCCCAGATGAGACTATTGCCAGATGACACGAGCTCTGGGTTGGATTAGCAAGAAACCACTTGGAACAATATCAGTAATAAGAACCACCATTGATTGAGTGCTACCGCATACCAGATGTGATGCTGCACATGAATAGTTGGACTGATTTTCTTTATCAGCCCAAGGCATAAAAATAGGTTATATCACTTTTGCTTTTCATTTAATTGCTTAAGGCCTATCTGCCAATCATGTCCATCTTCCTTGACTTTTTCAAGAACATTGTGTAGTGTAAAGCATATGGTGATGTTTCCAAATGTACTCAATCTATCAGAGAGAATCTAACTTCGATTGTTAGGGAGAAGATATTGGCTTGACTCTGTGGAAATTTATTTATTTATTTTTGAGAGAGGGTCTTGCTCTGTTGCCCAGGCTGGAATGCAGTGGTGCAACCTTGGCTCACTGCAGCCTCTGCCTCCCAGGTTCAAGCGATTCTCCTGTCTCAGCCTCCTGAGTAGCTGGGATTACCAGTGTACACCACCACACTGGGCTAATTTTTGTATTTTTGGTAGAGACAGGGTTCCACCATGTTGGCCAGGCTGGTCTTGAACTCCTGACCTAGGTGATCTGCCCGCCTTGACCTTCCAAAGTGCTGGGATTATAGGCATGAGCCACCGTGCCTGGCCACGCTGTGCAAATTTAGCTCCCTCTCCCAAGTAGCCAAATCTTGGGACATTTTGCAAAGGATAATCTTTGTGAGCCTTAAAGAATCCTGTTACAGCTGTTCCACATCTGTATTAGTCTGTTTTCACACTGCTATGAAGATACTACCTGAGACTGGGTAATTCATAAACAAAAGAGGTTTAGTTGACTCACAGTTCCACATGGTTGGGGAAGCCTCAGGAAACTTAGAATCATGACAGAAGGCAAAGAGGAAGCAAGGACCTTCTTCACAAGGTGGCAGGAGAGAGAGAGAGAGAGCGAGAGAGCCAGGAAGTGCCACACTTTAAAACCATCAGTTCTTGTGAGAACTGACTCACTTATCAAGAGAACAGCATGGGTGAAATTGCCTTCACAATCCAATCACCTCCCACCAGGTCCTTCCCCTAACACATGGGGATTACAATTTGAGATGAGATCTGGGTGGGGACACAGAGCCAAACCATATTAATATCTTAGTGTGTACCTTGTGGTCTTCTGTTTGCAGTATCTCAGAGATGCAACTGAAGTATTCAGAGAAAAATAAAACATCTATTTCATTGTGATAAAACTTATAGTGTTGTCAGATAGAAGCCACTGGTGGGTTCTCTCTCTTTTTTTTTTTTTTTTGAGACAGAGTCTCACTCTGTTGTCCACTCTGGAGTGTAGTGGTGCAATCTTGGCTCACTGCAACCTCTGTCTTCTGGGTTCAAGTGATCCTCCTGCCTCAGCCTCCCAAGTAGCTGATACTACAGGCATGCGCCACTACACCTGGCTAATTCTTGTATTTTTAGAGGAGATGGGATTTTGCCATGTTGGCCAGGCTGGTCTCAAACTCCTGACCTTAGGTGATCTGCCTGCCTTAGCCTCCCAAAGTGTTGGGATAGTCATGAGCCATCACATCCAGCCAAACCTACTGGCAGGTTCTCTTGACGAAACAATTCTAAGTTCTGTTTTGCCTGGCAGTCTATCATACCTGTGTACATAATTTAATCTTCACAACAACTTTGCAAAGTAGGTGACTTAATCTCATAGAATTTTTCTTATCATAATGATAGTGAAAGTTTATATTTTCTTACCACTTTTTCTTTGTTCCAGGTTGTGCCAGGTTGTATATAAATAATAAATAATGAGCTGGGTGCAGTGACTCACACCTGTAATCCCAGCACTTTGGGAGGCCAAGGTGGGTGGATCACTTGAGGTCAGGAGTTCAAGAGCAGTCTGACCAACATGGTGAAACCCCATCTCTACTAAAAATACAAAATTAGCTGGGCGTGGTGGCGCATGCTTGTAATCCCAGTTACTTGGGATGCTGAGGCAGGTGAATCGCTCGAACCTGGGAGGCGGAGGTTGCAGTGAGCCAAGATCGTGCCATTGCACTCCAGCCTGGACAACAAGAGCAAAACTGTCTCAAATAAATAAATAAATAAATGGACTATTGCTAACCCTTACCATAAGACCATAGGTAGGTATTGTCATTCAATTTAACAACTAGGAAAGCAAGTCTCAGAGACGTTAAGTCCTTTGCCCAAGTTTTGGTAGTTCACAGATTTCACAAATCACAGAGGTAGGATTCAATACTACATGTCCCCAACTTCCAAACCCATGATGTTCACTGCGGGAAGTTATATGCCTACAAATTTTTACCTGTCCTAGAGCAGGTGGGATGTGCTTTCCTGAAGGATCCAGTTCTAAAAAGATTAGGAAGTGCATTTCAGAGATGTTATGCAGGGTATTCCTGTCACAGGAAGGGAGGGGATGGACAATGTCCCTCCAGCTCAGGAAGAGACTTGTAAACCAGCAGACAGTCCCATTGCTGAGCTCAGAGTCTGGTTCAAAGAATACATGAAGAAAGATATTTGTTGAAGAGAGAATGTGTTCTGACTTGGGACTGATTAAACGTTAAAGAAAATATACTAGGATCTGTCAGAGGAGGTGAAGTTACTGTGGTCTGCAGCGGTCAGGAAAGGCGGAGGCAAATTTTGACTCAGGATATGAAAAACTTGCTTACTACCAGTCATAGATGATAGGGCAGGATCCATCAGGTTGTTTTGACAAGTTTTCACTTCACTTAGGGGTTTCCAGGAGCAAATTTCTCTTTCCTCCTTAGTAAACAGCCTTTAACAACCCTGCAGTACTAGTTTTGCCTTTAGATGGCACTCATGTACTTTTACAGCTTTTACTGCTTAGCTTCCAAAGGAACACAGCACTGGTTCTCTCCAACGTTTTCCTAATCTCTTTTTGTTGTATTTCTCTAGGTCATGGTGTCCACTTATGGTGAATGAGATGCCAGAGGACAGACGTATGTTTATTTTATTGATTATTAATTCATGCATGTGTACCTTCTCTGAAGATAAAAAGAACTTGAGGCTGAAAGACCAGTCTAGCATCCTGTATTATACATATTGGAGGCAGACAGCACAGGTGCCCTTGAGACAGTCCTTCTGATGCAAGAGCAACTTTCATTCTCTTTGCACCCTTGCACAGAGAGTCAAGCAACTATGAGCTGGACTATGAGTCTATGAAGGGACAAGATCCTGAAACAGCACCGCCCTGGGGGAAAGAACCAGTTTTGTCTCAAGTGACAGAGAGGTGGAGGAAATTTGTTTTCTTCAATTCCATATTTATTACTTTTTGTTTGCTCTTAACTATTCTATTATTCTGAGACACATCTAGGTAGACAGGATGGAGGTAAGGCACAGTCAAAAGCATTGTATTTAGGGAGGTAATGAGAAACTGTGAATTTGAAATTACCAGACAGATGTAACAATCAATAAACTAGGAACATAGGAATTGGAGGCGAGGCAAGGATGGGTAAAAGATAAATGATATCATCCCAGGTTTTCTAAGCTTGGATAGGGGAGAATGAATTTGAGTTTGGAATGAGAATTTCTGGGAATGGGGCTGAGCCTGGGCTAGTTGAATTTTGAGATGAAGCAGAAGCATCTCTCCTTCTTCTGACCTTGCCCTGTATCTTATGACTATGTCTTTATTTAATAAATATCTGAGCACCACTCATGTTACAGGTATTGGTAAAGCCACTGAGGAAGTAGCTATGGATAAGGCAAACAAAACTTCTTCCCATGAGCTTACATGTTAGTAGGGAAGGTAAAAACCAATAACAAAATCATTTCAGATGATGATGGATGCTATGAGGATGACAAGATAGAAAACCGTAATAGAGAGTGATTGAGATAAGGTTTATTTAGATAGAGAAGTCACGGTAGACTTTTCTGGGGTGATGTTGGAGCTGAAACCTGAACAAAGAGAAAGAACCAGCTCTCTATTGATATTTGTGATTCCAAGGAAACTACAGCTAAAGACAATCAACTCCCCTGGTAATATCCTAGAAAGGCTTGAGACTGTATGCATAACAAAGAATGAGAATTAAAAGGGGGGACCCAGACAGGAGGACACGTTGGAGCTTCGTACACGCAAGTTGACTTGCACCCTATCCCCGTGTACAGAATGACCTTTAGGCAGTATTTACACCCTGGCAAAAGCAAACCAAACAGGCCATAACTTTGATTACATCAGACAAACAAAATAAAATAGAAGTTCCTTTTAAGAAATATTAAAGAAGCCATCTAGGAGAGCAGGTGTAGCTACTGCCTACCTATGTAAAGTTTTCCGTAATCTGGCACTGTTTTGAGGAAGAGGTGTGCTAGAAAAATGACTGGTTTCCTGGTAGCTGATAAAGTTTGATTATCTGTAAGTCTCACTCTGACTTCCTCTTTCTTTTTCTTCAGTTTTAAATATATATTGGTAAAAATGATTCAAGATACTCCAGAAAAGTGTGCAATGTTCAGCAAAGAAATTTAAGTTAAAAAAAATGGAAAAAAATAAAGATACATGTAGAGAATAGGAGTCCAAACAGAAGCAAACCCCAAATACCCACCTTCTCTGCCAATCACATAAAAAAGGCAACACAGTAATAAAGATTAAGGAATTACAACAAATTACCGGAAATTAAAATTTGGATTATAAAAAATTTAATAGGAAATTGAGAAGATAAAATAAAGTCTCCTTCACACAGTGAACAGGTAGCCATCTGCAAGCACGAAGGGAGTCCCCACCAGAACCAGAACCAGACCATGCTGGCACCCTGATCTCAGACTTCCAGCCTCCTCAGAGCTGCAGTGAAATAAATTGCTATTGTTGAAGCCATCCAGTCTATGGTTTTTGTTATGGCAGCCCAAGCTAACACAGATGAATAAATGCAAAGTTTAATAGGTAATTGGAATTTATAAGAAAAATAAGTGGTACTTAAAAACTGAAAACAAAATCTGAAATTAAGTCAACTGAGCACAGCAAAACACCAGAAAGACAAGTAAATCCAAACAGAAGTACAGAGAAAGAATGCAAAACTCATAGAGGAATGTAAAAGACATGAGGGTCGGTGTCAAAGGGGCTAAAGTAAGTATTATAATGATCACAGAAGGAGATGAATCAGGGGATGGTGGAGAGGCAATATGTGAAGAGGTAATGGCTAAGAATTTTCCAATACTTTATATAAACGGAATCATATAATATGAACTTTTTTGTGTTTGGCTTCCTTCACTCAACATAATTATTTTGAGATTTGTCTCTGTTGTTTTGTGTACCATTTATTTCTTTCTATTGCTGAGTAGTATACCGTCGTATGTATATTCCATAGTTTATTTAATCATTCACTCATTGATGGACTTTTGGGTTATTTCTACTTTATGTCAATTATAAATAAAACTAATATAAATATTTGTCTATGCAAATATTTGTATAAATGTATCCTTTGCTTTCTCTTGGTTAAAAACCTAGGAGCAGCATGACTAGATCATATAGTAGGTATAAGTTTAACTTTTAAAGACACTGCTAAACTGTTTTGCAAAGCAACTGTACCATTTTACATTACCGTCAGTGGCTCAGGGATCTTCCACTTTCTTGCCAAACCTTGGTACAGTCAGTCTTTTTGATTTTAGCCATTTTAATAGGCTTGTAGTGGTATCTCATTTGTGGTTTTAATCAACATTTCTGTAAAGACTAATGATGTTGAGTATATTCTACATTGCTTTGGTTAAGTGTCTGTTTAAATCTTTTGTACATTTTTTATTAGGTGTTCTTATTATTGAGTTTTGAGAGTTCTTTACACATTTTGTCCTTTATGAATGATATTATTGGCAAATATTTCCTCTCAGTCTGTAGTTTGTCTTTTCATTTTTTAAACAGTGTCTTTTAAAGAGAAGTTTTTATGAAGTCTAAATTATAAATATATTCTTTTTTGGATTATACTTTTGGTTTCACATCTAAGAAGTTTTTTGCCTCATCCTAAGTTACAAAGCTTTTCCCCTGTTTTCTTCAAGAAGTTTCATTGTTTTACATTTTTAAAATTGTGGTAAAAACTAACAATATGAAATCAATCCTCTTAACAAAATTTTAAGTGTGTACTATAGCACAATATTGTACAGTAGATCTCTAGAGCTTTTTCATCTTGTGTAACTGAAACACTATATTCACTGAACACTGAACACCAACTCCCCGTCACCTCACCCGCTCTCCTGTGGAAGCCATCATTCTACCTTCTGCTTCTATGAGTTTGATTACATTTGATACCTCATAGTCATGGAATCATACACTATCTGTTCTTCTCTGACTAGCTTACTTCACTTAGAATAATGTCTTCAAGATTCATCCATATTGTTTCATATGACAGGATTTCCTTCTATTTAAAGGATGAATAATAACATTCCATTGTATGAATATACCACGTTTTCCTTATCTAATCATCGGTCAATGAACATTTAGGTTGTTTCCACATTTTGGCTACTGTGATTAATGCTGCAATGAATATGGGAGTGTAAATATCTCTTTGAAATCCTATTTTCACTGAGCTTCTGTGGAAAACTGGACACGGTTAGAGATTTGGGGTTCCATGGCTGATATTTGGAACATGACACAGCAAGCTTTGGATAGGGGGTACCACAAAACCCAAGGAATGCCCACTTTCTGGCTGACCCATAGCATCTACGATGGATGGAGCTGGGTAGTGGGAGAACACATGGTGCCCCCACAACAGGTACCATGATGTATAGAGCAACATTGGGATAACATCACCGTGGGGTGGTTGCCTACCATAGTCTACACAAATACAATATGTCACCACACCTTTGTGGAATAGGTAGCCTCATCAAGGTCAGGCTCCAATGTGCTTTGTGCCCCCAGGAAGTTCGTGTCTGTGGTGACACAGGATGGTCATGTTTGTCAGCAAACTGGACTGGCTACTCTACCTGGGGGTGGACTGATATGCTTGCCACTCTCATTCCCACGTTGTTTAGAGGCCCACGTAAGTGGGAGATGCTATGTTCCCAGTTTTTGTGAGTGTGATGAGCCCCCTGGTGACTCTACCTCTTAGCCTTAACCATCCCTGGAGCAGGTGTCATAACTGTAGAAATGCAAGTTACGGCCCTTGTGGAGCACATTGCTTGAGCTTTGAGTTACACCCGAGTTGCCATCCTTCTGTTGACAGATGAGGTTGATCAAATCCAGAAGGTGGTACTGCAGAACCAGATGGCTCTAAACATATTAACTGCTGCCCAAGGTGGCACCTGTGCTCTTTTAGGAACGCAATGTTGTACCTTCATCCCTGACAATCAACAAAACATAACAGCTTTTCAAGAAGTTTCCCAGGAAATCAAGGCAGTTGAGAGCCTTACTGATGACCCCCTACTGACATGGTGGGCATCTCTGGACTCTGGCCTATGCTGGACCCTAATAATTATGGGCAGCATAGTGGGAACATTAGTAGTAAGTTGTTGCTCCCTGTATTGCTGCCGTGGCCTTTGGTTCCAGAGTTCTGCCCTGTGGGCACGTCTCCCCATTAGAAGGACTTCCTCAGCCTAGCGGGTGGAGTGTAAGAAAAATGGCTGTGATTCAGTCAGGAACAGGCTGAGGTAGACATCATTACAGAGGGTCTGGAGCACAGGCTCACAACCCTGTGCAGTATGTAATCAAATTTACGCAGCCATTTTAATGTAACCTGTTTGTGTGAGCTCATACTGCTCCAGTAGCATTGTGAAATGGGCCCACACCTTCGCTGAGATGACCAATGTTTGTAACTTGGATCTGCACTGCCCTTCCAGCAGCAGCTCTGGATGGTTTGCACTGGTACATACATCCTTTAAGCCATATTGTCTGTGAGTAATATAATGGCACTGCTGACTCTGTAGGAGACAGAATAAAGCCACGTCCCAGCTGCCTACGGTCCCTCGAGTGTTCTTTCAGTTACCTGCCACACATCCACCAACTCCCCTCGAACCCCAGCTTGGGTTGGAACCTGACACGTGGTTGTACTAATTTACATTCTTACTAACAGTGTGTGAGGGTTCCCTTTTTTCCATATCCTTGCCAGCATTTGTTAGTGCATGTCTTTTGGATAGAAGCCATTTTAAGTGCGATGAATCTCATTGTAGTTTTGATTTGCATTACTCTGGTGATCAATAATCTTGAACACATTTTTATATGTCTGTTTGCCATTTGTATGTCTTCATTTGAGAAATGCTTATTTACATATTTTCTTCATTTAATTTTAAAAAAATTTTATTTTAATATTAACTTTTATTTTAAATTCAGGGGTACATGTGCACATTTGTTACATCAGTAAACATGTGTCATGGGAGTTTGTTGTAAAGATTATTTCATCTGCCAGGTATTAAGCCTAGTATTCATCAGTTATTTTTCCTGATTCACTCCCTCCTTCCACCCTCCACCTTTTGATAGGTCCCAGTGTCTCTTGTTTCCCTTTATGTGTCCATGTGTTCTCATCATTTAGCTCCCACTTATAAGTGAAAACATGTGATGTTTGATTTTCTGTTCCTGTGTTAGTTTGCTAAGGATAATGGCCTCCAGCTCCATCTATGTTCCTGCAAAGGAAAGGATCTCATTCTTTTTTATAGCTGCATAGCATTCCATGGTGTATATGGATCACATTTTTTATCCAGTCTATCACTGATGGGCATTTAGGTTTATTCTGTGTCTTTGCTATTATGAATAGTTCTCTATGAACATATGTGTGCATGTATCTTTATGATGAAACAATTTATATTCCTCTGGTTATATACCCAGTAATGGAATTGCTAGGTTATAGCTCTGTTTTTAGATTTTTGAGGAATCACCACACTGTTTTCCACAATGATTGAACTATACAATAGTGTATAAGTGTTCCCCTTTCTTCACAACCTCACCAGCATCTTATCTTTTGACTTTTTGATAATAGCCATTTTGACTGATGTGAGATGGTATCTCATTGTGGATTCAATTTGCATGTCTCTAATCAGTGACATTGAGCTTTTTTTCCTATGCTTGTTGGCTGCATGTATGTGCAGCTCTTCTGGTATCAGACAAAATAGATCATAAGGCAAAAAACTTTAGTAGAGATAAAGAGAAGCATTTCGTAATAATACATAATGATAAATGCATATATGTAGCACAATGTATCAAATTCACAATACATATAGGTATATGCAAAAATCTTTTGCCTCTCATTCCTATTTTACTATCCTTGTGTGTATCAAGGACACACACTAAGGTCAAATTGTATGTCCTTCTGTCTGAGATCCTATCCTTGTTACCTCTATAATTCTTATTCTTCTTTCACAAAACTTTGTTAAGTTTTTCCAAGTTTTATTGAGTCCATGGTTTGGTTTTTGCATTCTGGTCCCTTTTGCTGAGCACTCTGTAGCCTGACTTTCTGTCTGCCTCTATCTGTGACCCTACAAAGCTCTCAGCCTCCTGTTACTATGACCTAAGTAATAGTATGAACATATTCCTAGTAGACTTTTTGGAGAGGAAGGATGGTCTGGTAGGCAGTCGTCTGCTTCCAGAAATAATGCATAATGGTCATTGCCATGTATTTTGGAAATTAAGCTCAGCCTGTCTGAGCTTGCATAGTTTACTTTGTTTGTGTCAACATTGCTGCCTCACCCAGGGATTGGTTCCCCTTATCAACTTCCAGTTTTATTGCATATGACCTAGCCAAATTCAGTTCAAATTTTGTGTAAGTCACAAATATCCTTTTCAGGAAAGATTGCTGCAAGTCAGTATAAAAGATAAATATTAATTCTATTCTCAATATTGGATGTATTAAATGGGATTCCAGGCAGGGCCAGCAGGAATGTGAACTGAAATAATAAAGCAGTATATCTAAAAATGGAATGAAAGTGCAAGGAAAGGTAGATGCTAATGTCAATCATTCATTTTACTTTCCCTCCAGTTACCAGAATTTAATCCAGATATGGCCTGAGTTCTTTCCTAGGTTCTCTGTACTCTCTTCAGTCTAAGCTCTTAACCAGTCCAAGCTCCTACCTCTTAAATGGAATCCCATTTTCTCTGGACTGGGTTACTGCTTGGTTCAAAATGGTCCTCCATACTTCTTATCTTTGTCATCACACCACTTCAACACCTAAACGAAGTTTCTGCAATGCTCATTAAAATTACTCACAATCCCATCCCATATGCTATTTCAGTTAGAAAAAGGCTTACTGAAGAAAATACACAATTTTACACATATTATACCTGCCCACTGTTGAGAAAAATGTTAACTCCTGTTCTTCTAGTTTATTGGTTGTCTGCCTATCATTGGCATCTACTAAGAAGGAAATGTGTTGGACAGTGGGTGAGAAGAAATGTGTCTTTTATTCTTCGCTCTCTTTTCTTCTTGAATATTCAGGAAATGTTTCCTTTTCTGACTCTCAGAGAAATAAGAACTCAGCTGAGATAATGGAGTGGGCATAGGAGTAACAAGAATAAAAATTCAGTTTCTCCAGCTTGCTTTAGAATCAGCTGTTTTGACATATATTTAACATTTCATAATATATAATTGCAAGTGGAAGAACTTGCAGTTTAAAGAAATCTTTTGAAAAGTAAATGGTATAATCCCTCTATGTTTACATATTCTACAGTATTATGTTTGATGCTATAAATACTATGATTTTCTGGCTGATTAGTGAGCAGAATCAAGGTTCTTAACTTTCTCTTGTACCAGAAAATGCAAGTAGGATGTCAAAGTCCTATTTCTGTTCATTCATATTTACATTTAACAGACTCAACGTTGATCTTTTGCTGAGTAGTCTGGTAGTCTGGCTTCACTAACATGAGACCAGTTCCATCTAATACATAGAATATTGAGAACATAATTAATATTTATCTTTTATACTGACTTGCTGCAATCACACAGCCAGCAAATAGCATGCAAGATTATAATTTAGAGCAGTCTGATTCAATCCATTACGTCACTACTTTCTCAGGGTGTGTGTGGGTTGTCACATGGACCATGAAGATATCAGATTTGGAGCCCTTCCTCTTCTTCTTCTTCTTCTTCTTCTTCTTTTTTTTGGAGCCCTTCTAATAGGGGATTTTGGAAGTCAGTAAGATACGAATCTAGGATCTGGTAGAATGAAACAAACTGTGTGGGCAGTTAGTCTTATTTAGCAGGCTGTCTGGGTCCAGGACATAGGAGGTCAGAATCAGCTAAAATAGCCCCTCAGAGCAGATTGGGCAGATAGGCTTTGTTATTGTTGTTTTGTTTTTGTTTTGTTATGTATGAGCCTTGATAAACCTATTGTCAGAAATATTTTCAGAAAGGGCTTTGAGTGTGCTTTATTGCGGCGCTATAGGAAAGACTATTTGGAACCAAGTTGCATTGGGTCAAGGCAGGGAGTAGTGTGGAGGGGTCATTCTCAGGAATTTAGGAGAAGAGTGCATGGCAGAAGCAGTGGCCACACATGAGATACCAGAAAGATACAAAGATAACAAGCAGACCAAATTCCAGCAGGAGGACAGCCTCCATAAACTGGTTCTGACTTGGGACAATTGGACTGGGTAAGCCTCAAAAATGTAAAATAGTGAAGTGGAGTGTCACGTGCACTTGGATATCTCATAAATATCTCCAATTAGATAGTGGAAATATTAAAGGTGTGGGTGGAGAATTGAGAAAAGTCTGAGTTAGCTGGTAGATTTAACTGAAGCAATATGGGAAAAAAATCTACTCTTTCTCAGGTCTACTTCAGAGCTTAGGGCTTTCTGACCACAAGTGAGGGACCGATATTGATGAGTTGCTGCTAAGGTGATTAGTCCCTTTCTGCTTCTAAAAGAACTGCTCCAAGAAATTAGAATGGTGCCCTACAATATTTCATTTCAATAATGAGAAAGACTCAGTCTACTAATCTGCTCAGGACTCCAATAGTACAGGACTTCACTAGATTAGCTTTGGTCCTCCCTTTAGGAAATGTCCTTTTTACCATGCTTCTTATCTTTCTCATCATAGGGCACTCCAAAATGCAAATTCCTGTAGTCTCTCATTTCATGGATCCTTTTATGCTTTTAGTCTTTCATTTATTTTTTTCTACCCATTCTATCTGTTGACCCAGGACATTCATCCGATTTCAGTTTACTCTACCCAATATTTCTGCCTTATTTATATAATTATCTACTTTCTTCCTTCCTGTGATAGTTAATTTTACTTTCCAATTTGGCTAGGCTATGATATCCAGTTGTTGATCAAATAGCAGTTTAGATGTTGTTGTGAAGACATTTTTTAGATGTGATTAACATTTAAATTCATAGACTTTGACTAAAGCAGATTACCTTCAATAATCTAAGTAAGCCTCATACAATGAGTTGAAGGCCTTCAGGAAAAAAACAAAAAACAAAAAACTGAAGTCTTCTGAGGAAGAAGAAATTCTGTGTCCAGACCCCCCTTGGACTCAAGGCTACATCAGCAACCCTTCCCTAGGTTTCCAGATTGCTGGCCTGCCCTGCAGATTTTGGATTTGCCATACTCCGCAATCATGTGAGGCAGTCTTTTCAAACAAGTCTCTCTCTCCATATATATATCTTATTGGTTTTCCTTCTCTGGAGAACCTTTCCTAACACATTCCCTTAAAGAAAACTTGACTCTGCCCCATGAAAACCACCTACTTTGTATGTGTCACTAATTGTTACTGCTTTTCCTCTCCCACCCTAGACCAAAGAGCCAGGGGGCAGTGTCAGCATTTTGAAGCTCCCTTTTATTTCCTTGGAAGACATGTTATTTTCTTATCAGGTAAGATAAGAAAATATCTTTGTTACTGAGGTTATCCAACCAAAACAGTACACACTACTTTTATGCTTCTTGATTTAACAAAAGCAACCAACTTTCCTATCCCTTCCACAAATTCTTTCCAGATAATGTCTGGCTTTAGCCTATACATCTGGGACAGTGATATCTATCTTGAAGGGTAATTGTCAGAATTAGAGCCAATGTATGTAAAATATTTAGTACCGTGAGACCATTAGCAGGCCCTCAATACATAGGAGTCAGCAATTATTATATTTGTATTCAGTATAGGTTCTTATATAATCACACGAGGCTTTGGTGACCAAAGGAAAAGCAATCCAACACCCCAGTTTCAAGATTGTTTGACCCTCACTCCAAAACCCTTCATCTGAACTCCTCTTTGGCCACTCATTACCATGGCAATGTCCTATAACACAGTAGTTTAAGAAGAGCACATGCTCCTTAAAGCTCTCCACCCACTCACCACAAACACATTTTATACATTTCAGTTAGAAAAATGGCTTATTGAAGAAAAACATTGCTTGCCTATTTTTATTTTTGTTCCAACTGTTTTTGAGGAATTTGTCATGAAATCTTTTCCAAATGGTACTTCGTAAGTTTTCTTCTAGGATTTTTACAGTTTTAGGTCTTATATTTAAGGCTTTAATCCACCTTGAGTTGATTTTCATATATGATATTTCATATATGGTGAAAGAGAAGGGTCAATTTTCAGTTTTCTGCATATGACTATCTGGTTATCCTAGCACCATTTAATGAATAGGGAATCCTTTTCCCATTGCTTGTTTTTGTCAACATTGTCAAAGATCAGACTATTATGAGAAAGTCTCCAAAAGCAAGTGCAACAAAAACAAAAATACACAAGTGAGACCTAATTCAACTAAATAACTGCTGCACAGCCAAAGAAACTATCAACAGAGTAAACAGACAAACTACAGAATGGGAGAAAATGTTTGCAAGCCATGTATCCAATAAAGGTGCAATATCCAGAATCTATAAGGAACTTAAACAAGTCAATAAGCAAAAACCAAACAACCCCATTAAAAAATGGGCAAAGGAGATGGACAGGTACTTATCAAAAGAAGATATACACACAGCCAACAAACATATGAAAAAATGCTCAACATCGCTAATCATTAGAGAAATGAAAATCAAAACCACAATGAGATAACATCTCCCACCAGTCAGAATATGATTATTAAAAAGTAAAAAAATGGACCAGGTGTGGTGGCTCATACCTGTAATCCCAACACTTTGGGAGGCCAAGCTGGGTGGGTCACTTGAGGTCAGAAGTTCGAGACCAGCCTGGCCAACATAGTGGAATCCCTCTCTACTAAAAATACAAAAATTAACTGGGCATGGTAGTGGGCACCTGTAGTCCCAGCTACTCAGGACACTGAGGCAGGAGAATCACTAGAACCTGGGAGGCAGAGGTTGCAGTGAGCCAAGATCTCACCACTGTACTCCAGCCTGGGTGACAGAGCAAGACTCCATCTCAAACACAAAAACTCAAAACAAATAAGTAAATGGATAGCAGGTACTGGAAGCCAGTTTCTCTCAGAAAGAGGGAAGTTACAGACACACAAGTATAGAAGGCTAAAGTAAACTACATCACGTTGGAGCAGTGTTAGAAAAAACAGTAAAAAAATAACAGATGCTGATGAGGTTGCAGAGAAAAGGGAATAATTATACACTACTGATGGGAATGTAAATTAATTCAGCCACTGTGAAAGCAGTTTGGAGATTTGTCAAAGAACTTCAAATGTAGCTACCATTCAACCCAGCAATCCCAGTACTGGGTATATACCCAAAGGAATATAAATAATTCTATAATAAAGATACATGCATATATTTATCTCAGCGCTATTCACACTAGCAAAGACACAGAATCAACCTAGATGCCCATCAGTGGTAGACTAGATAAAGGTAATGTAGTACATATACACCATGGAATGCTACACAGTCATAAAAAAGAATGAAATCATGTCCTTTGCAGCAACATAGATGCAGTTGGAGGCCAGTGTTCTAAGCGAATTAATGTATGAACAGAAAACCAAATATGGCATGTTCTCACTTATAATGGGTGGCTAAACATTGGATACTCATGGACATAAGGATGGCAACAAAAGACACTGGGGACTACTGAAGTGGAGAGGAAGGAAGGAAGGCAAGGGTTGAAAAGTTATTGAATACTTTGCTCACTACCTGGGTAACAGGATAATTCATATTCTGAACCTTAGCATTACCCAATATATCCATGTGACAAACTTTTTTTCAGCATATTAATAAAGGTCCCAGCCAGAGCTATTAGGCAAGAAAAAGAAATGAAAGACACCTAAATTGGAAAGAATGAAGCAAAATTATCTGTTTGTAGGTGACCTAATCATATATGTAAAAACCCTAATGACTAGTAAAAAACTTTTAGAATTAATACATTTATTTAAGTTGCAGGATTCAGATTTGACATACAAAACACACTTGTGCTTCTATACATAGACAAAAATTGACACATAAAAGTAATTATGAAATAAAAGCCCATTTGAAATAACATCAAAAGGAATAAAATACTTAGGAATAAAAGTGACTCAGGAGGTAAAATACTTACACATTAAAAAGTATAAAGCATTGATATGAAAAATTAAAGAAGATCTGAGTAACCAAAGCAATATTTAGCAAGATAAAAGCTGACATCACACTCCCTGATTTAAAAATATATTACAAAGATATAATAATTAAAACAGTATGGTACCACCATAAAAACAGAACCTATAGACCAGTGGAACAGAATAGAGACCCCAGAAGTAAATTTTACACATTTACTGTCAACTGATGTTTGATAATGATGCCAATAAAAACAATGGGAAATGGAGAGACTCTTCAAAAAATGATGTTGGAAAAACTATTCCTGCATGTGGCAAAAGTAAATTGGACCTTTATCTCTCATCATGTACAAAGATGAACTAAAAATGGATTGAAGACTTAAATGTAAGAACTGAAACCATAATACTCCTAGAAAATAACATAGGCAAAAAGCCTTTTGACTTTGGTCTGGGCAATGATTTTTAGATATGACACCAAACACAAAGCCAACAAAAGCAAAGATAAGTAAGGCTACATCAAATTAAGAAGCTTCTGTGCAGCCAAGGAAATATTCAAGTGAAAAGTCAATATATGGAATGGAAGAAAATATTGGCAAGTCCTATTTCTAATGAGGGATTCATATTCAAAATATATGAGGAACTCATTCAACTCAAGAGCAGAATGCCAAAAAACTCAATTAAAAAATGAGTAAAGAGCCTGAATATACATTTTTCAAAAGAAGACATGCAAGTGGCTAAGAGGCATATGAAAAAGTTCTCAACACCACTAATCATCAGGGAAATGCAAATCAAAGCCACAATAGCATATTATCTTACACATGTTCTAATGGCTATCATAAAAAAGAAATAACAAATGTTGGAGAGAATGTAAAGAAAATGCTTGTATACTGTTGGTGGGAATGTACCTTGGTACAGCTGTTATGGAACAGTAAGGAGGTTCCTCAAGAAATTAACAATACAGTTGCCTTATGATCCAGCAATTACACTTCTGACTATATCCAAAGGCAATAATATCAGTATGTTGAAGAGATATTTGCACCCCCATGTTCAATGCATCAGTATTCACAGTGGTGAAGATATGGAAAAAAATCTAAATGTCCAGCAATGAATGAATGGAAAAAGCAAATATGATGTATATATACAATGAAGTATTATTCAGCCTTAAAACAGAAAAAAATCCTGCCATTTGTGGCAACATGGATGAAACTGGAGGACATTATGCTAAGTGAAATAAGCCAGTCAGAGAAAGACAAATACTGCATAATCACATTTATATGTGTAGTTTCAAATATTCAAGCTTGATATATCAAACTGAATTTTGTAAGGTGATCTTTGAGAGGGGATTTCCTTCACTTAGAAGTTTGACTGATACTTTGGTGTTCATGCTGCTGTTTATTGCTGCAGTGACTTACCTTGTCTTGTCTTGATGCTGCTGATATGAATCACCCACTGTGAGTGAGCTGGTTGCTACTTCAGCTTTATCTTGCTCTCTCAGAGGCCGAGGGTAGATTAGTGTTTGCCAGGGGCTGGAAAAAGGAGGAAACAGGTTGATGTTGAACAAAGGTCACAAATTTTCAGTGGTGCAAGATGAGTAAGATTTAGAGCAATGTAACTATAGTTAGCAATACTGTATTGTATACTTGAAATTTGCTGAGAGGGTAGTGCTTATTTGTTTTTATTCACCCAAAAGAAAAAGATAACTATGTGAGGGGATTGATTGAGGTGATTTACATGTTAATTAGCTTGATTGTGGTGATTATTCCATAGTATATATGTATATCAGAATGTCAAGTTGTATGCCTTAAATACACACAGGTTTTGTGTCAATTATACCACAATGAAACTGTAGAAAGAACCAAATTGAATTCTGTAAGGTTATCTTTGAGAGGAGATTTCCTTCACTTAGGAGTTTCACTGATATTTTGATGTTCATGCTACTAGTTTATTGCTGCAGTGACTTGCCTTGGCTTGACTTATACTGATGTGAATCACTCACTGTGAGAGAGCTGGTTGTTACTTCAGTTCTGTCCTGCTCTTTTCTCACCTCATAGCAGCATTGGTTACCAAGGTGGTGTTTCTGAGAAATTGGAGGGAGCAAGGACATGCTAAAAATCTGGATTGATTAAGTCATATTTGGACGATTAGTCAAATACTTCTCTTCCAATTGGGCAGTATCAGTCCCAGGTTCTATTCCGTAATTTTAAAAAATTTTATTTTCCTTTTTATTGGCTCCTCTTTTGTGTCAAGAAGGGAAGTTTGCTACTAGCTTCTTCCCAACTTCTTTGGGAAAGTTCATTAAGACAGACATCTTGAGTCTCATAATTAGTTTACAGGCAGATAGATCCTGGGAAAGGCAGATAAAGAAAATAAGTTTGCTTTCTCTTTTGTCAGCTTGGTTGTAGCTACTAACAGAAATGGAACTTAGGGAAAGTATGTCCACATTCAAGATAAGAGCAAAGGATACTAATTTATCTTTAAGACAATAAGATAATGATTCGTCCTGATTTTTCCTTATGGTCAGCATCATTTAAACTGATCTTCCTCAGATTTATAGTGCTGTCTTCTTCAGAGGCTGTCAATGGACTGCAGGGTGATGATGTGGAGGCAGGTTATTACAGAAAAGACACATTCGTACTCTACTAGGGGACATCTGTCTATATTATAAGGAGTATGTTTCTTAGAATAGCAAAATTTCTGGTCAGCTCTGATTACCAGTGTTTCAGCTATACATTTTTATTTTTACTTAGTCCCCCAAGAAGAGATTATGTGGAGGATGCTTGTAATTCCTCCTCAACAAGAGGGAAAATAGGCATAGCTGCTACAGTCCTCTTTTCCGTAAGCTGTAAATAGTAGTTACACTTAATACCTCCTGCTCCAGATTCTCTTTTCCCTCAGCCATTCCTATGTTGGGATTGTTTTTTATCTGGTGGGAAGACTCAAATCTGAATTCCTAAAGCGTCTGAGTCTTTAGTGACCCTGCCTTCATTGCATTCCTGTGGTCTTTAATTAATTACTACTGAACTTGAAGTAATTAGATGTTTCTCAGAGAACTCCTTGGTTTTTAGGCATAATTCTTTCTTCCTTGATGGTGTTTATTTCTCCTTGATAGCTAGAATCAATTCCTTTTTATTGACCGGTTGATTCAGTGGCACTGGGAGCCTAACTTGTCCAGGTGGCAGTCTCAACTTCCATGTCACCAGGACAGTGTTGCCTACTTACGTGAAGTCACTCGTTTCTTGGGAAGCCTTTTAGACTGACAGACCTCAGACTCATGGGAGTGAGAAACAAGAGTATATAATAAATAGATTGTTGAATATGATAGTAAAAGAAACCACTCCCACTTTTATCTCTCTAGTCTTGAAATTATGCATTTTGGTCACAAAACTAAAAAGCACCACATATAATCATTGATTCAAATAAAGGACTGCATTTTATGGGGTTTTTTCAGCCTTGCAGATGTTGCTTTTCAAGTAGCAACATGTTTTTAGTAGGATAAAACTTTACATAGCTGCTGCTATATAAAGAAATATATATATATATATAGTAATATTGGTCAATTCCCTAAGTAGGAGTTCTTCACTGTACTTTTTTTGTGGTAAAATTGATCAGAAACCACTTTGCACAGAACAGCATAATGACAATACAAATGTTGTCATATGTCTGTGCTTGATGATGCTGGCAGAAGCACTGCAGCCAAGGAAGGCATATTCGTATATAGGATAATTGTCCAATCCAGTGGAAAAAAAAGCTCTTGTCTCCCTATGGTGGAAGAGGTCCAGTATAATCAATCAGTAGAGAATGCGTGCCAATCTGGGACTTAATGCATCATCACTGTCATTGACATTTGGGCAATGAGTGGTTTCAGCAGGCAGAGAAGCTGTGGGAAGAGAAAATCCATTTTGTTGACCTCATGCATAACCTCCAGCTCATTACCATGGCTGTTTTGTACGTGAGTCCATTAAACAAGCACCGGAGTTACTCAAAAAGTGGCTGACACTCACAGGATGGGGCACGTTGTCCATTCGACCATAGAAAGCGTCTTCTCCAAAAGGCAACTTTGTATAATGATGTAAATAATTCATGACTGTGTCATACTTTGTGCTCATTCTGAAAGTTATATTAACACATTTCCCAGATTTCCTTTCACTAACCTTTCAACTTGATTTATGCTAAGATTCTGACCAGCTGACAAACCCATCAGCTCATGTTAATGGGCCTAGTGTGTATTTTTATGGTCACTTAGTGTCTTATTATCAGGCATCTCTTTTTATTTGTAGAAACGTATTCGGTACAAGTACAATTTTGTTACATGCATAGATTTCATAGCAGTGAAGTCAGGGGTTTTAAGGTATCACCCTAATAATGTACATCATAATCATTAAGTGATTTCTCATCATCCACTCATTCCAACCCCCTCACCCTTCTGAGTCTCCATTGTGTATCATTCCATACCTGATACCCATTGGTATACATTATTTATTAATAGCTCCCACTTGTAAGTGAGAATATGTGATATTTGTCTTTCTGTGTCTGACTCGTTTCACTAAAGCCTTCAGTGTCATCCATGTCGCTACCAAAAATGTGATTTCATTCTTTTTTATGGTTGAATAGTGTTCCATTGTGTATATATGCCACATTTTATTTCTCCAATCAGCTGTTGATGGACACTTAGGTTTATTCCATACCTTAGTTATTGTGAATAGAGCAGTAATAAACATATGAGTGCAGGTATCTTCTTGATATATAGATTTCTTTTCCTTTGGGTAGATACCCAATAGTGGGATTGCTGGATGAAATAGCAGTTCTATCTTCAGTTCTTTGAGAAATCTCCATAGTGTTTTCCATAGAGGTTTTAGTAATTTACATTCCCACCAACAGTATATGAGTTCCCTCATCCCTGCGTTCTTGCCAAAATCTGTTATTTTTAAGTTTATTTTTATTTTTTTGAGACAGAGTCTCACTTTGTCTTCCAGGCTGAAGTGCAGTTGGGGTGATCTTGTCTCACTGTAACTTTTGCCTCCCGGGTCAAGCGATTCTCCTCCCTCAGCTTCCCGAGTAGCTGGGACTACAGGTACGTGCTACCATGCCTGGCTAATTTTTGTATTTTTTAGTACAGATGGGGTTTTTCCATGTTGGGCAGGCTCGTCTCAAACTCCTGACATCAGGTGATACACCTGCCTCAGCCTCCCAAAGTGCGTAATAATAGCTATTCTGACTGGGTCAAGATGATATAACATTGTGATTTTAATTTGCATTTCCCTGATGATTACTGATGCTGAATATTATTTCATATACCTGTGTGTCTTCTTTTGAAAAATATCTATTCATATCCTTTGGTCACTTATTAATGATATCATTCATTGTTTTAGTTGTTGTTCAGTTGTTTGAGTTCCTTATATATTCTGGATATTAGACCTTTGTCACATGAATAGTTTGCAAATATTTTAACCCATCCTGCAGATTGTGTCTTTACTTTGTTGATTATTTCCTTTGCTGGGCAGAAGAATTTTAGTTTAATATGGTCACATTTGTCTGTTTTTGTTTTTGTTGTATTTGCTTTTGAGGACTTGGTCATAAATTCTTTGCTTAGGCCAATGTCCTGTAGAGTTTTTTCTAGGTATTATTCTAGGATTTTTATTGTTTTACCTTTTATGTTTAGGTCTTTAATCCATTTTGAGTTAATTTGTGTTACTGTTGAGAGATAGGGGTCCAGTTTCATTCTTCTGCAAATGGCTATCTAATTTTCCAAGTACCTTTTATTCAACAATGTGTCCTTTCCCCAGCGTGTGTTCTCATCAAATCTGTCAAAGATCAATTGGCTGTAAATATGTAGCTCTTTTTTTGTGTTCTCTATTCTGTTCCATTGACTTATGTGTCTATTTTTATGCCAATACCATGTGTTTTTAGTTCCTAGAGACTTTTAATATAATTTGAAGCCTGGAAAAGGGGTCCCTCCAGCTTTGTTGTTTTTGCTTAGAATTGCTTTGGCTACTTGGGCATTTTTGGGGGGCTCCATATGAATTTTAGATTTTTTGTTTATTTATTTATTTTTATTATACTTTAAGTTCTGGGATACAAGTGTAGAACATGCAGGTTTGTTACATAGGTATACACTTGCAATAGTGCTTTGCTGCACCCATCAACTTGTCATCTACATTAGGTATTTCTCCTAATACTGTCACTCCCCTAGCCCCCCACCGTCCCCAACAGGCCCCAGTGTGTGATGTTCCCTCCCTGTGTCCATGTGTTCTCACTGTTCAACTCCACTTATGAGTGAGAACATGTGGTATTTTGTTTTCTGTTCTTGTGTTAGTTTGCTGAGAATGAAGTTTTCCAGCTTCATCCATGTCCCTGCAAAGGACATGAACTCATCCTTTTTTATGGCTGCATGGTATTCTGTGTTATGTGTCACGTTTTCTTTATCCAGTCTATCACTGATCGTCATTTGGGTTGGTTCCAAGTCTTTGCTACTGTGAACAGTGCCACAATAAACATATGTGTGCATATGTCTTTAGAGTAGAATGATTTATAATCCTTTGGGTATATACCCAGTAATGGGATGGCTGGGTCAAATGGTATGTCTAGTTCTAGATCCTTGAGGAATCACCACACTGTCTTCCACAGTGGCTGAACTAATTTACACTCCCACCAGTAGTGTAAAAGCGTTCCTATTTTTCCACATCCTCTCCAGGATCTGTTGTTTCCTGACTTTTTAATGATTGCCACTTTAACTGGCATGAGATGGTATCTCACTGTGGTTTTGATTTGCATTTCTCTAATGACAAGAGATGATGAGCTTGTTTTCATATGTTTGTTGGCTGCATAAATGTCTTCTTTTGAGAAGTGTCTGTTCATATCCTTTGTCCATTTTTTGATGGGGTTATTTGTTTTTTTCTTGTAAATTTGTTTAAGTTGTTTGTAGATTCTGGATATTAGCCCTTTGTCAGATGGATAGATTGCGAAAATTTTCTCTCACTCTGTAGGTTGCCTGTTCACTCTGATGATAGTTTCTTTTGCTGTGCAGAAGCTCTTTAGTTTAATTAGATCCCATTTGTCAATTTTGGCTTGTGTTGCCATTGCTTTTGGTGTTTTAGTGATGAAGTCTTTGCCCATGACTCCTGAATGGTATTGCCTAGGTTTTCTTCTAGGGTTGTTGTGGTTTTAGGTCTTAGGTTTAAGTCTTTAATCCATCATGAGTTAGTTTTTGTATAAGGTGTAAGGAAGGGGTCCAGTTTCAGTTTTCTGCATGTGGTTAGCCAGTTTTCTGAACATCATTTATTAAACAGGGAATCCTTTCCCCATTTCTTGTTTTTGTCAGGTTTGTGAAAGATCAGATGGTTGTAGATGTGTGGTGTTATTTCTGAGGCCTCTGATCTGTTCCATTGGTCTATATATCTGTTTTGGTACCAGTACCATGCTGTTTTGCTTACTGTAGCCTTTTAGTACAGTTTGAAGTCAGGTAGCGTGATGCCTCGAACTTTGTTCTTTTTGCTTAGGATTGTCTTGGCTATGTGGGCTCTTTTCAGGTTCCATATGAAATTTAAATTAGTTTTTCCTAATTCTGTGAAGAATGTCAATGGTAGCTTATTGGGGATAATGTCAAATTTATAAATTACTTTGGGCAGTATGTCCATTTTCATGATATTGATTCTTCCTATCCATGAGCATGGAATGTTTTTCCAGTTGTTTGTGTCCTCTCTTATTTCCTTGAGCAGTGGTTTGTAGTTCTCCTTGAAGAAGTCCTTCACATTCCCTGTAAGTTGTATTCCTAGGTATTTTATTTTCTTTGTAGCAGTTGTGAATGGGAGTTCATTCATGATTTGGCTGTCTGTCTGTTAGGGGTGTATAGGAATGCTTGTGATTTTTGCACATTGATTTTGTATCCTGAGACATTGCTGAAGCTGCTTATCAGCTGAAGGAGATTTTGGACTGAGATGATAGGATTTTCTAAACATACAATCATGTCATCTGCAAACAGAGACAATTTGAGTTTCTGTCTTCCTATTTGAATATGCTTTATTTCTTTCTCTTGCCTGATTGCCCTGGTCAGAACTTCCAATACTATGTTGAATAAGAGTGGTGAAAGAAGGCATGTTTGTCTTGTGCCAGTTTTCAGAGGGAATGCTTCCAGCTTTTACCCATTGAGTTTGATATTTGTTGTGGATTTGTCATAAATAGCTCTTACTATTTTGAGATCTATTCCATCAATACCTAGTTTATTGAGAGTTTTCAGCATGAAGCGATGTTGAATTTTGTTGAAGGCCTTTTCTGCATCTATTGAGATATTCATGTGGTTTTTGTCATTGGTTCTTTTTATGTGATGGATTAGGTTTATAATTTGTGTATGTTGATCTAGCCTTGCATCGCAGGGACGAAGCCGACTTGATTGTGGTGGATAGGCTTTTTGATGTGCTGCTGGATTCAGTTTGCCAGTATTTTATTGAGGATTTTTGCATTGATGTTCATCAGGGATATTGGCCTGAAATTTCCTTTTTTTGTTGTGTCTCTTCCTGGTTTTGGTATCAGGATGATGCTGGCCTCATAAAATGAGTTAGGGAGGATTCTCTCTTATTCCATTGTTTGGAATAGTTTCAGAAGGAATGATACCAGCTCCTGTTTGTACCTCTGGTAGGTACAATTCGGCTGTGAATCTGTCTGGTCTTGGATTTTTTTGGTTGGCAGCCTATTAATTACTGCCTCAATTTCAGAACTTGCTATTGATCTTTTCAGAGATTCAACTTCTTCTTGGTTTAGACTTGGTAGGGTGTAGGAGTCCAGGAATTTATCCATTTATTTCAGATTTTCTAGTTTATTTGCATAGAGGTGTTTATAGTATTCTCTGATGGTAGTTTGTATTTCTGTGGGATCAGTGGTGATATCTCATTTATCATTTTTTTATTGCATCTATTAGATTCTTCTCGCTTTTCTTATTAGTCTGTATAGCAGTCTATCTATTTTTTTTTTTTTTAACCCAGCTCCTGGATTCATTGATTTTTTGGAGGGTTTTTTCATATCTCTATCTCTTTCAGTTCTGCTTTGATTGTACTTATTTCTTGCCTTCTGCTGGCTTTTGAATTTGTTTGCTCTTGCTTCTCTAGTTCTTTTAATTGTGATGTTAAGGGTGTTGATTTTAGATCTGTCCTGCTTTCTTTTGTGGGCATTTAGTGGTATAAATTTCCCTCTACATAGTGCTTTAAATGTGTACCAGAGATTCTGGTACAGTGTGTCTTTGTTCTTATTGGTTTCAAAGAACATCTTTATTTCTGCCTTCATTTCATTATTTGCCCAGTAGTCATTCAGCAGCAAGTTGTTCAGTTTCATATAGTTGTGCAGTTTTGAGTGAGTTTCTTAATCCTGAGTTCTAATTTGATTGCCCTATAGTCTGAGAGACAGTTTGTTGTGATTTCTGTTCTTTTACTTTTGCTGAGGAGTGCTTTACTTGCAATTATATGGTCAATTTTAGAATAAGTGTGATGTGGTGCTAAGAAGAATGTATATTCTGTTGATTTGGGGTGGAGAGTTCTATAGATGGCTATTAGGTCTGCTTGTTGCAGAGCTGAGTTCAGGTCCTGGATATCCTTGCTAACCTTCTGTCTCATTGATCTGTCTAATGTTGATAATGGGGTGTTAAAGTCTCCCATTATTATTGTGTGGGAGTCTAAGTCTCTTTATAGGTCTCTAAGGACTTGCTTTATGAATTTGTGTGTTCCTGTATTGGGTGCATATATATTTAGGATAGTTAGCTCTTCTAGTTGAATTGATTCTATGTAATGGCCTTCTTTGTCTCTTTTGATCTTTGTTGGTTTAAAGTCCGTTTTATCAGAGACTAGAATTGCAACCCCTGATTTTTTTTGCTTGCCATTTGCCTGGTAGATCTTCCTCCATCCCTTTATTTTGAGGCTATGTGTGTCTTTGCAAGTGAGATGGGTTTCCTGAATACAGCACACTGATGGGTCTTGACTCTTTTTCAAATTTGCCAGTTTGTGTCTTCTAATTGGGGCATTTAGCCCATTTACATTTAAAGTTAATATTGTTATGTGTGAATTGGATCCTGTTATTATGATGTTTGCTCATTATTTTTCCCGTTAATTTATGCAGTTTCTTCATAGCATCGATGGTCTTTACAGTTTGGCCTGTTTTTGCAGTGGCTGGTACCAGTTGTTACTTTCCATGATTAGAGCTTCCTTCAGGAGCTCTTGTAAGGCAAGCCTGGTGGTCACAAAATCTCTCAGCATTTGCTTGTCTGTAAAAGATTTTATTTCTCCTTCACTTATGAAGGTCAGTTTGGCTGGATATGAAATTCTGGATTGAAAATCTTTTCTTTAAGAATGTTGAATATTGGACCCTACTCTCTTCTGGCCTGTAGGGTTTCTGCTGAGAGATCTACTGTTAGTCTGATGGGCTTCCCTTTGTGGGTAACTCCACCTTTCTCTCTGGCTGCCCTTAACACTTTTTCCTTCATTTCAACCTTGGTGAATCTGACAATTATGTGTCTTGGGGTTGCTCTTCTTGAGGAGTATCTTTGTGGTGTTCTCTGTATTTCCTGAATTTGAATGTTGACCTGCCTTGCTATGTTGGGGAAGTTCTCCTGGATAATATCCTGCAGAGTGTTTTCCAACTTGGTTGCATTCTCTCCATCACTTTCAGGTACACCAATCAAATGTAGATTTGGTCTTTTTAAAGAGTCCCATATTTCTTGGAGGCTTTGTTTGTTTCTTTTTACTCTTTTTTCTCTAACCTTGTTTCCTTGCTTTAGTTCATTAATTTGATCTTCAATCACTGATATCCTTTCTTCCAGTTGATCAAATCAGCTACTGAAGCTTGAGCATGCATCATGAAGTTCTCGTGCCATGGTTTTCAGCTCCATCAGGTCATTTAAGGTATTCTCTACACTGTTTGTTCCAGTTAGCCATTTGTCCAATCTTTTTTTGAGGTTTTTAGCTTCCTTGTGATGGGTTCAAACATCTTCCTTTAGCTCAGAGAAGTTTGTTATTACAGAACTTCTGAAGCCTACTTCTGTCAACTCGTCAAAGTCATTCTCCATCCAGCTTTGTTCCTTTTCATTCTCTGTTCAGCTTTGTTGCTGATGAGGAGCCGCAGTCCTTTGGTGGAGAAGAGGTGCTCTGATTTTTCAAATTTTCAGCTTTTCTGCTCTGGTTTCTCCCCATCTTTGTGGCTTTATCTACCTTTGGTCTTTGATGTTGGTGACCTACAGAAGGGGCTTTGGTGTAGATGACCTTTTTGTTGATGTTGATGGATGTTGATCCTTTCTGTTTATTAGTTTTCCTTCTAACAGCCAGGGCCCTCAGCCTCAGGTCTGTTGGAGTTTGCTGGAGTTCCACTCCAGACCCTGTTTGCCTGGGTATCACCAGCAGAGGCTGCAGAACAGCAAATACTGCAGAACAGGAAATATTGCTGCCTGATCCTTCCTCTGAAAGCTTTGTCCCAGAGGGGCAGCCACTTATATGAGGTGTCTGTCAGCCCCTACTGGGAGGTGTCTCCCAGTTAGGCTACACGGGGATCAGGGACTCACTTGAGGAGACAGTCTGTCCATTCTTAGAGCTCAAATGCTGTGCTGGGAGAACAACTGCTCTCTTCGGAGCTGTCAGACAGGGACGTTTAAGTCTGCAGAAGTTGTCTGCTGCCTTTTGTTCAGCTATGCCCTGCCTACAGAGGTTGAGTCTAGAGGCAGTATGCCTTGTTGAGCTGTGGTGGGATCCGCCCAGTTAGAGCTTCCAGGCCACTTTATTTACCTACTGAAGCCTCAGCAATGGTGAACGCCCCTCCCCCAGCCACGCTGCTATCTCGCAGATCAATCTTAGACTGCTGCACAAGCAGTGAGCAAGGCCCTATGGGTGTGGGAGCTGCCAAACCAGGCACATGAGAGAATCACCTTGCCTGCCTGTTGCTAAGACCTTGGGAAAAGCACAGTATTTGGGCAGGAGTGTCCCATTTTTCCAGGTAGTCTGTGACGGCTTACCTTGGCTAGGAAAGGGAAATCCCCTGCCCCCTTGTGCTTCCTGGGTGAGGCGATGCCCTGCCCTGCTTCAGCTCACCCTCCGTGGGCCACACCCACTGTCTAACCAGTGCCAATGAGATGAGCCAGGTACCTCAGTTGGAAATGCAGAAATCACCCATCTTATGTGTCAATCACACTGGGAGCTGCAGACCGGAGCTGTTCCTATTCAGCCATCTCAGAATGCCTTCCGATTTCTTCCTTTTTAACCCATTAGAAATTATATCCTATTTACTTAAATTAGTGATTTCTATTCAAAAGCAACCTAACATGTGAATGTTTCTTTTACTGAATGTTGAGTGTGAACACTATGTTCAAACTGTTAGTGGTGTTCTGACTTAGTGCAAAATTTTACATATATTTATTTATTTTATTTTATTTTTGTGAGACAGTGTCTCACTCTGTCACTCAGGCTGGAATGCAGTGGCATCATCATGACTCACTGCAGTCTCAAGCTCCTGAGTTCAGGTGATCTTCCCACCTCAGTCTCCTGAGTATCTGGGACTACATGTGCATGTCATCATACCTGACTAATTAATTTTTGTTAATAGAGACCAGGTTTCATCATGTTGCCCAGGCTGGTCTCTAACTCCTGGGCTCAAGTGATCCAATGGCCTCAGTCTCCCAATGTGCTAGGATTACAGGTGTGAGCCACGGCACCTGACCAGTTTAACATATATTTAAAATGATAATATGTTCTCGGTCAACTAATATTGTCATAGGAATTACCTATGAAGATTTAGAATAACTGTTCCAACAATGATTAATACTTTTATATTTCAAAGTATACTGAGATAGTTGAAGAGTAACAGACTCTTTAAGACAGTGTTAAATATATGTGAAAGAAAAAAAAGGAATGCAGACATCTTCAGAAAAATGAAAGCAGAGAGAATTCTTTGCCTGAAGATCTGCACTACCAGAAATGTAAAGTGAAGATCTCAGGACTCAGGATAAAGGAATATTATGACAGACATAAATCTCAATCTATATCAAAGGAAAAAGGTTCTAGAAATAGTAAATATTTAGATTTAAAAGATAGTTTTTTCTTACTTTATTTATAAGGTAATTGACTTTTTAAAGAAAAACAATAACAATGTATAGTTTATGACATGTAGAAGTAAAAAGTATGTCAACAATGACATGAAGAATGGAGTGGGGAGAAAACTTAATTATACCCTTGGATGTTTTTGGTATTATACAACAGCCCATGCAATATAACTTTAAGGTAGGCCTCAACTAGTAAAAGATGCATATTTTGAATTTGAAGGCAACCACTAAAATAAATATATAGCTAATAAGAAGTTAGTAGAATACTAAAAGATGTTCACCTAGCATAAAACAAGGCACCAAGTGAGATAAAAAAGACAGAAATTTTCAAACTGGATGAAATTGAGACACATTAAATAAAAAGACACAGAAAAGTTCAAAGTATAAACTTGAAAAAAATGATATACCATGTGAACAGCAAGCATATTAATATCTTACTATATTAAAATCAGCAATGTAGAATTTAAGACAAACACTATTAGCAGAGATGAATGAGCAACATTTCATAGAGATAAAAATATGACTCGTCAGGAAAACACAATGATCATAAATGTGTATGTTTCTAATTAAAGAGATTCAAAAAACAAGCAAAAAGTAACCAAACTAAAAAGAGAAATAGAGAAATTCATAATTATATTAGTTTCAGATTACAATACTCCTCTTTCAGTGATTGACAGGAAAAGTAAACCAAAATCAGCAAGATTAAAATAGAATTTAACATAATATGCAAATAAAGCAATATAGGGGCAGAGCAATGGTGGCTTGTGCTTTGGGAGGCCAAGATGGGAGGATATCCTGAGGCCAGGAGTTTGAGACCAACCTGGGCAACACAGTGAGACTCTGTCCCTACAAAAAGTGAAAAAATAATTAGCTGGGTGTGGTGGCATACATCTGTAGTGCTAGCTACTCAGGATGTTAATGGTGGAGAGTGTTCAGCTTCTTGGTGTCTTGAATGAAGAGTTAGACAAAATGCGCAAACAAAGCAAGGAAGGAATGAAGGGATTTATTGAAAATGAAAGTACATTCCACAGTGTGGGAGTGGGCAAGGCACAGAGTCTCAAAGGTCCTGTTACAGAGTTTTTGTGAGTTTAAATACCCTCTACTTTGGGTACACCCTATGTAAATGAAGAGGATGAAATAAAGTTACAAAGTCACTTACTTAGTGTATGCCCTATGGAGAGGATATTTCCTCTCACAGCTGAAGTGTGAATTGGTCTTACGTTCCCTGCCTCCAGACCGTGCTTTCCTGCCTCATCTCGCCCCTGAAAGATGTGATCCCCATAAATCTTTATGGGAGACAGAAGGACCAATTTTTTTTTTTCTGTAACTACTTCATGCTGGCTTGAGGCATAGTCCCTACCTATTGGGGATCACAGAACTCTTGCCCTGCTCTAACTGGTGGAGATACAGTAGCTTCTTGATGGCCATGGGTGGTGTCTTCATCTGGAACTGGCTGGAACCTTTGTTGCATGATCATCTGAAGCTTGATGGTCTCTAGGCAAGAGGAAATGGATTTGGTTAAAAGATTTAATGGGAACCTCAGGGGGTGGATACCTATGCTGTTAGGAATGTTTGCTATAAAAATTTGCAGGGGAAAAAACAAAATCTGGTTTGTTCTATGAATTTATGTGTTTCCTTAAAGTCTTAGCACAAGCAACTCCATTTTGGTTTGGTTTGGTCTGCTGGGGCATAGTGCATGAGCTTAATTCAAGACAATGGCCTCCCAGAATTTTATTAAAACTATTTCCCCTTTTTGGTCAAGTTCTCACTTAGGTGAGAGTGTGACCAAAACTTAGGGCCTTAGCACCACTCTCAGTTATCATCATTTTTGGGTTTCTGGTCTCAGCACATTGTAGGTTATGGTGTCCTCATTGTTGCACATCTTTTTTTTTTTTTTTTTTTCTTTTTTTTTTTTAGCTCTTGTCATTCCAGTTGAAAGGAGACCATTCATTTGATGTTCTAGAGATGTCAATATGCAAACATTTAAAACCTTTGAGAGAGTACAGCATGCCAGGGAGACTATTATTATCACTGTTGGGAAGATAATACTAAGGGTCCAGAATATGCTCTTTACCCAAGGCCCCCATAAACCAAACCTTCTAAAATCAAATAGATCAAAGAATGAGCTAGATAAAAAATTTACTCACTTGACTAAGCAATTTCTTTGGCAATTCCCTACCACTGAATTTCTATAATCTTCATTTGATGTATTTCTCCATAGGTCACAAGTGCCAGCAGCTGCACAGATACTTCTCTGTTTAGCCATCCCAATATAACTTTCACAAGAGAATTTAAAGTCTGTTGTGAACTGTAGCCTTTAGAGTAGAATTTGCCATAGAGCTTATCATGAGGGATACATTTCTAATCATTGCCTTTTTTTACTTTAAACCATGGAAGAAGGACCTAACAAATGATGCCCTTCTAGAAGAGTGAAGGCCTCCTGGCAATGTTCTCTTTAACCCATGATATGGGTTAAGAGAAGTGAAACAATGTTTTGTTTTTGACTGATTATGAAGCAACATATGTACCTTAATGTTTCTCACCTATATTGGGTCTTTATTCTTTATTTATCAAAGTATAAGTTTATCCATGTATAAGGCTGGCTGCAAACTCCTTTACAAATAAAAGTATACCCCACAAGTGCACATAACAGACCCGCTTTCCACTTCTATTGTTCATAGGGGCATAAGCAAGAAAAAAATTCAAAGATAAGAGTTTGATGATGGTAGCAGTCTTGATCTGTAAACTTGGGAAAAGCTGTTCACATCAAGGATGCCATTTTCTTCTTGGGAGAAATTTCCCTGGTTAGCTATACCTCCATACAGCTGTTTCTATTTTCACAAGTTTCCTCCAAAACAACCCCCATGCCTCCCGGCATCTCCTGGAGCTGCTGATGGGCCATATAAAGTGTGCCCCTGGGAGTTCCTACATGTGTTAGAAGAGCATGTCAATTAAATTTACTCCAAGCCCGCACAGCATCTGAAGGTGAAAATTGTTATAAGACATGATTTGATGTGTCTGTATTAGACACAATGCAGCTACAATCTTCCTAGAGTAAAATAAAATAAATACCAAAATCTTCTAATGATAGAAAAAAAAGCATTATAAAGGTTTTTTCAATTATAATATTTCAAAGGAAAACGTTAACATCCAAAAAGTTCTACCTGGGTGATGAAATAAACCTGTACACCAAATCCCTGTGACAGACAGTTTACCTATATAACCATCCTGTACATGCATCCCTGAACTTAAAATATAAGTAAAAGAAAAAAAAAGAGTCCTAGGAAAAATAAATACATAAATAAAATTTTAAAAAATTAAATAAGTTTACAAACTGAAGTCCAAAATCAATCTCTCTTGCCCTTATGAATTAAAATTTCAATGAAATTTGAGTCTTAAATTTATTTTCTGCCTCAGTTAAAGAAGGTCTCAACACAAAGATAAGATATTGTCCCTGTCCCCAAGGAGGTGGCAATCTCTTGGAGGCAAACAGGTGGATGTAGAGTTTATGCTAAAGTGGATAAAAATGTCAATAATGTAGTAATACTGGGCTTTTAAACACAATGATATGTCATTATTTGTAATGTTCAGACAGACAAATACAATGCAGTTTCATGTGATAAAATAATAAAAAGATTAAGACTTTTTTTAAAAAAAAGAGGTCTCAGTGCCTGGATGGAGTTAGGGTTCCCCCAGGAGCTGCTTTCTCTCATTGGATTGAGCATAGCTCTAGTTTTATACCAGACTCTCCTGTGCCAAACTCTCAATAATTCTAGTGAGCTAAGAGCATAGACAGGATTAGCAAGGCATCACTTGCTGCACCAGCATGGTTGGCAATGCCATGCCACTTGGTTCTCGTGACTTTGCCAGGTTTTAGGATCCCTGTGTTTTTCTCCAGACCTGAGAAGGATCCCACATTTCTTTAGGCTCTTCACCTTTGCTTAAGGCCTTGATTCTAGAGACAGTCACTTGCCTACAGTTAATGACATCAGAACCCCCAGAATCCCACCAAGGTCTAAGGCTTAAAGCTTCTTCCCAAGCTACAGCAGTTAAAAGCCAATAACTCAGTATAAAAATCTATTCATAACAATGATTATAATTTTTTCCCATACTTTCGTGGTTAAAACCCACATAGGCTCACTTCAGAAGACACTAACGAAGATCAAGATCTCCCTGCCTGGTCTTATCAGTTGCCCCAGTTACTTTGGACACATTTTACTTTGCAAAATATAACTCCTTGTCTCTTTTCCAAGAGCTATGTGGCCTATGCACCAGATGTTGGGGTCTCAAAACTGCTCCCCCATCATCATTGCAAAGACTGGGTCCTGACCCCTGTAAAACTTATGGTATAGAAGAAAGCAATCTGAGAGCATGAGGTCTTTGGAGGTGAGGCAGCTGCCAAGAGAAGGAGGAAAAAAGAAGGGGAAAAGCTGCAAAGGAAACTCCTAAAGAGAAAGAGGAAGGAGACAGCTTGTACTTTCCCTTGGCTGAACCCCAGAACTAGACAGACTTACACAGAGTTACACAAATGCCAACACTAGACAGACTTACACAGAGTCACACAAATGAACCTACTCCCTGGCTGGTCCCCAGGCCAAGGGACAGAGTCGTCCCTGGAGAAGCCGAGAGGAATGCCTGCTCCCTGTGGATGACTTGCTCCCAAGCAAGAAAAAGGAGGCACCAAGTCAGCCAAGAAGTCCAATGAAAGAAGCTCACCCCCCTTCACAGACCACCACCATGAGGAAGTAGAAGGGTAGGGAAAGGCTGGTGCCATTATACACTAAAGCTCCTTCCCTGCCCAGAGAAGCAAACATTAGGCATAAGGAAGAGGCACCCCCTCTCCAAAGGCCTGCAGGGAGGTATAGGCCAGGCAGTATAACGTTGAGTCCTGAATAAAAAGAAAGTTAAAAATATTTAAAGGAGGCTGGCATGGTGGCTCATGCCTGTAGTCCCAGCACATTGGAGGCCAAAGCATGTGAATTGCTTGAGCTCAGCAGTTTGAGACCAGCCTGGGAAACATAGTGAGACCCTGTTTCATAAAAAAAAGAAAAATAAAAAGGAAAAAATAAAGTTCATAATCCAACAGTTTTTAGTTTATTCATGGAGTTGTACAACCATAATCTCAATCAATGATAGAACAGTTTCATCAGTTTCAGGGAACATTTTACTCATTTTTATCTCCAGAAAGACAAATTAATTTTAAAGACACAAAGATTGAAAGATGACTTAAAGAGAATATATGAAATTCTCAAGTCCATGGGTTGACATCTAATCAGTGTGGGACAACACAAACATACAGAGACCCCTACCCTGTACTAGCCTAGGATTCTATTCTCTACAGTAAAAATATTCTTCAAAAGGGAAAGGTAAAATAAAAGCATTTTTAGGTAAATAAAAGCTGAAGGAATTTGTAGTCAGCAAACCTGTAGTAAGAACAACCAACCAGAAAGGGATTTCTTTAGGCAGAAGAAAAATTATTTCAGTTGGAAATATAAAATTAAGTTTTACATTCTATTGCTATTTAATGATTATCCTAGAGACTATATCATTAATTCTTGACTTATTACCATTTAATACAAAATACTACTTTTATTATTTTCCAATATTGCATAAACTTTATAACTTTTAAATGAAGAACCCAAGATGGTAAATATATGAGTAAATAATATTCACTACTTATTTACTACTCAAACAATAATCAAAACGTCTTATAGAATAGAATATACATGTAATAACTAATATGGATAAAAGTCATAGAAAAAAGTAGGATGTAAGCGAAATTTAAAAGTTATAAAGTTTATGTAATATTGGAAAATAATAAAAGTAGTATTTTGTATTAAATTGTGATAAGCCAAGAATTAATGATGTAATCTCTAGGATAACCATTAAATAGCAATAGAATGTAAAACTTAAAATGTAATAAAAGGAACAATAAAATCAAACATTTATTTGACCTAGAAAAAGTCAAGAAAGAAGAAAGAAGAAACATTGCCTAACTAATAAAAGAACCACAAATAAAATAATAAAAAGTTGCTAAAAGAAGAAAAGAAAGGAGAAGAAGGACCATAAAACAGATGGACCAAATACATAATAAATAGTAAGACGGTATATAGCAACTTAACTACGGTAGTACTTTTACTGAAAGTATAAGGACTAAATACTCCAAATAAAGAATAAGATTGTCGTACTGGTTAAAAGTCTGTTTAAAATGTTGCTTACATGAGACACACTTTCACTCTAAAGATACAAAATGTGTTAAAAGTATGGATAAAGATAGCCTTGCAGAAAGTAACCAAAAGAAAGTAAATATAGTTATTCCAATGTCAGACAAAACAGATCATAAGGCGAAAAGCTTCAGTAGAGATAAAGAGAAACATTTCACGATGATTCATAATGATAAGGGCATCTATCTAGCACAATGATGTAAAATGCAAAATAATGGCAGCGGCAGCCTTTCTGCAGCCGCCTCTGGGATGATGCCGGTTGCAGCGGCGGAGGTGTGGCCAGGGCTGTGGTGCTCCATGGAGCCAGTGGGACCCAGGAATAGGCAGAATCCTCGCCCTCTTCCCAGTTGGTGGGGTAGGAGCCCCGCCCTCAGGTGCGAAGCTGCAGCCGCCCAGTGGTGGCTGCGGACCCAGGAGTCCCTGCACTCTTGGGGAAGCAGGAAGCCCCCAGCTGCCCCCTCAGGCTCAGAAGTGCCTTTTCCCGCTACCTGGCCACTTCCTGCTCCTGGTGCCTGCTCCGATTTCACAGCAAAGTTGAGGCGGAGCCTGTGCACTGTCGTGACCTGGCCAGGTGTGTGTGTGCACTCTGGGCAGTACTAACACGCCAGTCCCCTCCCACCTTGGCCCCCTCCAGACTTTGAGTGCCAACAAGCATGGGAGGGAGGCCGAGGGGGCGCTGAGGGCGACTCCAAGGGCTTGCAGTCAACCGTGGGTAGAACAATTTGGATGCTGTGGACAGCATGATTGATGGCAGCAGGAGGCAGACAGGATCCTGGGTAGAAAGGGTTGGGTTCCTTCAAGCCAGGAATGGCTTGAAGCATGGGGGCCAGGCTGTCAGTTCTTGGTGGAGTTCACAGTCTGGAGTGAGAACTTACGTTGCTTTTTCCAGGTTAGGAGCTACCCACTTTGCATCTTCTGAGAGCTGTTCTGTTGCTCAGTGAAGCTCCTCTCTGCCATGCTCAGTGTCCAGTTGTCTGCGTACATCATTCTTCCTGGGCTTGGGAAAATAACTCCAGATGTGTGCCAAGTGGCAGGACTGAAAGAGTCACACAAATAGATCTAAAACATGCCCTCTGCTCCAATCGTCATGTTGTGGGTGACAAAAAGGAGAGAAGAGCTGCAGTCCTTCAGGGATCCCAGAATTAGGGACTCCTTGAGCCTAGGCTGAACCCTCTTTGGGACTCTGTGGCTCCTGGTGTCTCCAAGCTTCTAGGCACCACAGTGTTCCCCTTGTTCAGAAGCAGGTGCCTGAAGTGGAAGCCACACCTGCAGTACTGGTCCAGCTGCAGCCTTGCACAAAGTCAGTACTGCTGGTGCCTGGAGCTGCCCAACCTACTGCAGCAGCTGGCATGCTTGGTGTCTGCAATGGCTGGACCCCATGCTCACTCACTCACACACCCCTCATTGCTCTGTGTCTGGTTTGCCATTGGCAGGTGTGGGATCCGAACCGGTAGTGCGAGCCTAGTGCAACCTGCTGGGTCAAGTGGGTGAAATGAGCCCATCGGGCATGAGCAATACTCAGGCACACGTTACTACCAGCCACAGTGGTTTCTGGCTGGTGATGTGACACCTCAAGGATCCCATGACATTTTGGGGACCTTTTCTGGGATCTGCAGAAGAGTGGATAAAAATGGACTTGATACTTTCTATCTTTTTTGCAGAGTCCCTAAACTCCACAATAGCCAAAATGAGCAAAAAATACTGAGCGTCTGTTGGCCAGTTAAAAGCGACTAGCACAGCTGCTGGACTTAAGATCTGGAGGACAGCCTTGCTGGGAAGGACACTGCCAAACCCGCATCACCCTCGGGTGTTGGGAATGTTGGCTTTGTTCCAATCCAGTTTCCTTCCATGGAGGTCTAGCCATCACGTGGGATCAAAATAAGACTCTGGGGCAACTGAAGGAATCTGGTCAAGCCACACCTTGGTGTTGCCTGAGAACCCTTAGATGAGCTCCCATCCCGGAAAGCCCATTAAGGTGTTGGCACTAGGATCTCTAGTCTTTCCTATCACTCTGTCTTTCTTTCTTGCTATCCTCTCCTTTACATACAATTTTAAGGGTGTTGTTCCAAACCACAGAGATAGTATTACTGGGTAGAATGAGCATTTGGCTTAGGCATCAGGAGTATAAAATTGAAGGTTAAGAGTAGCACAGATGAAATGAAGTGTGCCTTGACATCTGTACGTGTATTGTGACAAAAATGTTCTCCTTATTGTTTCCTTGGTTGCCAACTTACTGTCAAGCAGCTTGAGGCACAGAAAAGAAGCATGACCTCAGAAAGGAAGCATTAATTTTAATAACATCCTGCAACTGGACCTTTTCTGTAAACATGATGGCAAATGGTTTGAGGTCCCATATGTGCAGACTTCCTTTGCCTTGCAGCGTAACCTGGACCTTTGCCCATGTAGTAGGATTGATTCAACCCTCCTAGTGGCCATCTCAGGAGAGGATCCAAGGGGTAGTTTCAGGGAACGAGGGAAGCAAACCCCAGAGGTACTTCCAGTGGGAAAGTCAACTCTCTTCACCTCCCTATCCAGGTTTTCTCTCAAGCTTGCCCCATCCTAGAAATCCCTGTTAGGCAGGTCCCAGACTCACTCCCACCCATACAACAGATGTCTTGCAAATTCAGCCCCATTAAGGTCCAGGTCCCCTTTTCTCTACAGGACTTCAGGAAAATTAAGGGGGATTGTGGAAAGTTTTCACATGACCCTGAGCAGTATTTAGAGGCCTTCCAGAATTTAACCCAAGTGTTTAAATTCTCCTGGAAAGACATTATGTTACTTTTGAATAAAACCCTACCTACCACTGAAAAGTAGGCTGCCCTGCAAGCCCCTCCCCTGCACTTAAGTTGTTTTTTCCTCCCCCATGTCAGGAGTCAACATAGTCCTGCAGATACAGGGAGTTTTTCTATGAGAGGGCTCAGTTTATTTTTCCCTTGGGAGACACCTCATCAGGCTAGGTCCCCAATTCCTGGGACTCCCTTTCTCTCCCTTCTTTGAAGAGGGCTTGGTCCCACAGCTTCGCATGCTTATGATAGGGAAGCAACAGAGGAGCTGCCCCTGCTGGTTGTTGGCTGCAATTTGATGAGGGCCACTTGGAACTAACTTAATGGGTCCATACACTCTCCTGATGCACCTTTTTGTCCCAAGCTTCGATTTGAGGCTCAAAAAGGAAAAGTAGATTTGAGGGACCCAGATGCAAATGACAGTGGAAGTCTAGTGGCACAGCACAGGTGAGCATGACTAATTCCTGCCAATTGGGTGCCCCCGTGCTTCGTGGAAGGAGGTCATGCTCTTATCCATGGCACAGATGTGGTCTAGGGAACCCAAAGTTTACCAACAGCCAGAGGATAGGGCAGTGCATAGGTGAGTGTAAATATTTATACCCACTAGGCCTGCCCATTACATGGGTGAAGGTCACACTTGCACCAATGGGTAGCACCTGCAAAGGCTGCTGGGACTCAGGGATATAAGGTTGAAAGCAAAAAGGGGATGCTTTTTCTTCTCCCTTATGTACCCCAGGTATTTGCTGTGAAAAGAAAGGAACAAATAGATGCCTTTTCCCCCTCTTTCCAGATGGGTAACCAATAATCTTCAGCCTGCACTCCTCTCAAGTGCATCCTGAATCACTGGAACTCCTTTGGCACTCAGACTGTGGAGAAATAAAAAAAAAGTTTTCCTCCTCTGTCCTCTATTCATGGATGGATAATCACATCTCTGTACCACAGGATACTTCCCTCAGATGCATCCCCTAAACTGGGAAAGGTTTAGTTTCCTCAGACCTTAAAATGCTTGGCAACTCTTGAGGAGCAACATTTGTTTGTCTGTTCTCCCTTCACAGGACTCAGGGTTGATAGTGCTCCATCACAGGGGTGAGGGAACCAAGAAACCTGACATTCTAGCAAAAAGCTAAAAGTTATTACCTGTTAGACTTTTAGCTTCTCCCTCTCTGTGCAAACTCATTGTTGGAATGACAAAAATCACTGTATTCTCTGCCCCTCTATGAGTTCGAGAGCCAGAAGTATTGGCCATTTGGCATGGGTAAGGTCAGGTAATGAGAGATTTAAAAGGACTTCTTAAAAAAGGAGCTTAAAAGTCAGCTTAATTAAAAGTGAATATTTAAGCTATAGGTATATTTAAAAGGCCTTTATGTCTTTTCTCTTTGTGGATCTTTTTTTTCTGGAAAAGGTTTTTTTCTCCTCAGCTAACTGAGCTATTTTTCTCATCTCTTGCTGCACACATGAGAGGCCCTAAGATAGCCTGGGGCTCCTTGGGAAAGCCAGAGAAGGCAACACTGACCCCATTTTGGGAAAAAAAAGTCCCTGTTTTTTCCCATGGAACTCCAGGAATTAGAAGCAAATAGATGCCTCTCAAAATCTGTCTTTGTCTTATGGCTATGCCTGCTTATTAGGCCCTAGAAATTACATGTTTTTCTAGCCCTGTTTCTTGAAGGGATCCACCCTGAGGTCAGTAATCCAATTAAGAGACCAGCAAATTAAAAATATTACAATAACTGTATCTTCTTCTGTCTGTGTAGTTATTTTCTTTTTTTTTTTTTTATTATACTTTAAGTTCTAGGGTACATGTGCATAACGTGCAGGTTTGTTACATATGTATACTTGTGCCATGTTGGTGTGCTGCACCCATCAACTCGTCAGCACCCATCAACTCATCATTTACATCAGGTATAACTCCCAATGCAATCCCTTCCCCCTCCCCCCTCCCCGTGATAGGCCCCGGTGTGTGATGTTCCCCTTCCCGAGTCCAAGTGATCTCATTGTTCAGTTGCCACCTATGAGTGAGAACATGCGGTGTTTGGTTTTCTGTTCTTGCGATAGTTTGCTGAGAATGATGGTTTCCAGCTGCATCCATGTCCCTACAAAGGACACAAACTCATCCTTTTTTATGGCTGCATTGTATTCCATGGTGTATATGTGCCACATTTTCTTAATCCAGTCTGTCACTGATGGACATTTGGGTTGATTCCAAGTCTTTGCTATTGTGAATAGTGCTGCAATAAACATACGTGTGCATGTCTCTTTATAGCAGCATGATTTATAATCCTTTGGGTATATACCCAGTAATGGGATGGCTGGGTCATATGGTACTTCTAGTTCTAGAGCCTTGAGGAATTGCCATACTGTTTTCCATAATGGTTGAACTAGTTTACAATCCCACCAACAGTGTAAAAGTGTTCCTGTTTCTCCACATCCTCTCCAGCACCTGTTGTTTCCTGACTTTTTAATGATTGCCATTCTAACTGGTGTGAGATGGTATCTCATTGTGGTTTTGATTTGCATTTCTCTGATGGCCAGTGATGATGAGCATTTTTTCATGTGTCTGTTGGCTGTATGAATGTCCTCTTTTGAGAAATGTCTATTCATATCCTTTGCCCACTTTTTGATGGGGTTGTTTGTTTTTTTCTTGTAAATTTGTTTGAGTTCTTTGTAGGTTCTGGATATTAGCCCTTTGTCAGATGAGTAGATTGCAAAAATTTTCTCCCATTCTGTAGGTTGCCTGTTCACTCTGATGGTAGTTTCTTTTGCTGTGCAGAAGCTCTTTAGTTTAATGAGATCCCGTTTGTCAATTTTGGCTTTTGTTGCCGTTGCTTTTGGTGTTTTAGACGTGAAGTCCTTGCCCATGCCTATGTCCTGAATGGTATTACCTATGTTTTCTTCTAGGGTTTTTATGGTATTAGGTCTAACATTTAAGTCTGTAATCCATCTTGAATTAATTTTTGTATAAGGAGTAAGGAAAGGAACCAGTTTTAGCTTTCTACTTATGGCTAGCCAATTATCCCAGCACCATTTATTAAATAGGGAATCCTTTCCCCATTTCTTGTTTTTGTCAGGTTCATCAAAGATCAGATGGCTGTAGATGTGTGGTATTATTTCTGAGGACTCTGTTCTGTTCCATTGGTCTATATCTCTGTTTTGGTACCAGTACCATGCTGTTTTGGTTACTGTAGCCTTGTAGTATAGTTTGAAGTCAGGTAGCGTGATGCCTCCAGCTTTGTTCTTTTGACTTAGGATTGTCTTGGAGATGCGGGCTCTTTTTTGATTCCATATGAACTTTAAAGCAGTTTTTTCCAATTCTGTGAAGAAACTCATTGGTAGCTTGATGGGAATGGCATTGAATTTATAAATTACCTTGGACAGTATGGCCATTTTTACGATATTGATTCTTCCTATCCATGAGCATGGTGTGTTCTTCCATTTGTTTATGTCCTCTTTTATTTCACTGAGCAGTGGTTTGTAGTTCTCCTTGAAGAGGTCCTTTACATCCCTTTTAAGTTGGATTCCTAGGTATTTTATTCTCTTTGAAGCAATTGTGAATGGAAGTTCATTCATGATTTGGCTCTCTGTTTGTCTGTTACTGGTGTATAAGAATGCGTGTGATATTTGCACATTAATTTTGTATCCTGAGACTTTGCTGAAGTTTCTTATCAGCTTAAGGAGATTTTGGGCTGAGACAATGGGGTTTTCTAAATGTACAATCATGTCATCTGCAAACAGGGACAATTTGACTTCTTCTTTTCCTAACTGAATACCCTTGATTTCTTTCTCTTGCTGATTGCCCTAGCCAGAACTTCCAACACTATGTTGAACAGGAGTGGTGAGAGAGGGCATCCCTGTCTTGTGCCAGTTTTCAAAGGGAATTTTTCCAGTTTTTGCCCATTCAGTATGATATTGGCTGTGGGTTTGTCATAAATAGCTCTGATTATTTTGACATACGTTCCATCAATACCAAATTTATTGAGAGTTTTTAGCACGAAGGGCTGTTGAATTTTGTCAAAGGCCTTTTCTGCATCTGTTGAGATAATCATGTGGTTTTTGTCTTTGGTTCTGTTTATATGCTGGATTACGTTTATTGATTTGCGTATGTTGAACCAGCCTTGCATCCCAGGGATGAAGCCAACTTGATCATGGTGGATAAGCTTTTTGATGTGCTGCTGAATCTGGTTTGCCAGTATTTTATTGAGGATTTTTGCATCGATGTTCATCAGGTATATTGGTCTAAGATTCTCATTTTTTGTTGTGTCTCTGCCAGGCTTTGGTATCAGGATGATGCTGGCCTCATAAAATGAGTTAGGGGGGATTCCCTCTTTTTCTATTGATTGGAATAGTCTCAGAAGGAATGGTACCAGCTCCTCCTTGTACCTCTGGTAGAATTCAGCTGTGAATCCATCTGTCCTGGACTTTTTTGGTTGGTAGGCTATTAATTATTGCCTCAATTTCAGAGCCTGCTATTGGTCTATTCAGGGATTCAGGTTCTTCCTGGTTTAGTCTTGGGAGAGTGTAAGTGTCCAGGAAATTATCCATTTCTTCTAGATTTTCTAGTTTATTTGCGTAGAGGTGTTTGTAGTATTCTCTGATGGTAGTTTGTATTTTGTGGGGTCGGTGGTGATATCCCCTTTATCATTTTTTATTGCATCTATTTGATTCTTCTCTCTTTTCTTCTTTATTAGTCTTGCTAGTGGTCTATCAATTTTGTTGATATTTTCAAAAAACCAACTCCTGGATTCATTGATTTTTTGGAGGGTTTTTTTGACTCTATCTCCTTCAGTTCTGCTCTGATCTTAGTTATTTCTTGCCTTCTGCTAGCTTTTGAATGTGTTTGCTCTCACTTCTCTAGTTCTTTTAATTGTGATGTTAGAGTGTCAATTTTAGATCTTTCCTGCTTTCTCTTGTGGGCATTTAGTGCTATAAATTTCCCTCTACACACTGCTTTAAATGTGCCCCAGAGATTCTGGTATCTTGTATCTTTGTTCTCATTGGTTTCAAAGAACATCTTTATTTCTGCCTTCATTTCATTGTGTACCCAGTAGTCATTCAGGAGCAGGTTATTCAGTTTCCATGTAGTTGAGTGGTTTTGATTGAGTTTCTTAGTCCTGAGTTCTAGTTTGATTTCACTGTGGTCTGAGAGACTGTTTGTTATAATTTCTGTTATTGTACATTTGCTGAGGAGTGCTTTACTTCCAATTATGTGGTCAATTTTGGAATAAGTGTGATATGGTGCTGAGAAGAATGTATATTCTGTTGATTTGGGGTGGAGAGTTCTGTAGATGTCTATTAAGTCTGCTTGCTGCAGAGATGAGTTCAATTCCTGGATATCCTTGTTAACTTTCTGTCTCATTGATCTGTCTAATGTTGACAGTGGGGTGTTGAAGTCTCCCATTATTATTGTATGGGAGTCCAAGTCTCTTTGTAAGTCTCTAAGGACTTGCTTTATGAATCTGGGTGCTCCTGTATTGGGTGCATATATATTTAGGATAGTTAGCTCTTCCTGTTGAATTGATCCCTTTACCATTATGTAATGGCCTTCTTTGTCTCTTTTGATCTTTGATGGTTTAAAGTCTGTTTTATCAGAGACTAGTACTGCAACCCCTGCTTTTTTTTGTTCTCCATTTGCTTGGTAGATCTTTCTCCATCCCTTTATTTTGAGCCTATGTATGTCTCTGCATGTGAGATGGGTCTCCTGAATACAGCAGACTGATGGGTCTTGACTCCTTATCCAGTTTGCCAGTCTGTGTCTTTTAATTGGAGCATTTAGTCCATTTACATTTAAGGCTAATATTGTTATGTGTGAACTTGCTTCTGCCATTATGATATTAACTGGTTATTTTGCTTGTTAGTTGATGCAGTTTCTTCCTAGCCTCAATGGTCTTTACATTTTGGCATGTTTTTGCAATGGCTGGTACCAGTTGTTCCTTTCCATGTTTAGTGCTTCCTTCAGGGTCTCTTGTAAGGCAGGCCTGGTGGTGACAAAATCTCTTAGCATTTGCTTATCTGTAAAGGATTTTATTTCTCCTTCACTTACGAAACTTAGTTTGGCTGGATATGAAATTCTGGGTTGAAAATTCTTTTCTTTAAGAATGTTGAATATTGGCCCCCACTCTCTTCTGGCTTGTGGAGTTTCTGCCAAGAGATCTGCTGTTAGTCTGATGGGCTTCCCTTTGTGGGTAACCCGACCTTTCTCTCTGGCTGCCCTTAAGATTTTTTCCTTCATTTCAACTTTGGTGAATCTGGCAATTATGTGTCTTGGAGTTGCTCTTCTCGAGGAGTATCTTTGTGGTGTTCTCTGTGTTTCCTGAATTTGAATGTTAGCCTGCCCTACTAGGTTGGGGAAGTTCTCCTGGATGATATCCTGAAGAGTGTTTTCCAACTTGGTTCCATTTTCCCCCTCACTTTCAGGCACCCCAATCAGACGTAAATTTGGTCTTTTTACATAATCCCATACTTCTTGCAGGCTTTGTTCATTTCTTTTTCTTCTTTTTTCTTTAGATTTCTCTTCTCGCTTCATTTCATTCATTTGATCCTCAATCGCTGATACTCTTTCTTCCAGTTGATCGAGTCGGTTACTGAAGCTTGTGCATTTGTCACTTATTTCTCGTGTCATGGCCTTCTCTGCATTAATTATTCTGGTTATCAATTCTTCCACTCTTTTTTCAAGATTTTTAGTTTCTTTGCACTGGGTATGTAATTCCTCCTTTAGCTCTGAGAAGTTTGATGGACTGAAGCCTTCTTCTCTCATCTCGTCAAAGTCATTCTCCGTCCAGCTTTGATCCGTTGCTGGCGATGAGCTGCGTTCTTTTGGAGGGGGAGATGCGCTCTTATTTTTTGAATTTCCAGCTTTTCTGCCCTGCTTTTTCCCCATATTTGTGGTTTTATCTGCCTCTGGTCTTTGATGATGGTGACTTACTGATGGGGTTTTGGTGTGGGTGTCCTTCCTGTTTGTTGGTTTTCCTTCTAACCATCAGGACTCTCAGCTGTAGGTCTGTTGGAGATTGCTTGAGGTCCACTCCAGACCCTGTTTGCCTGGGTGTCAGCAGCAGAGCCTGCAGAAGATAGAATACTGCTGAACAGTGAGTGTACCTGTCTGATTCTTGCTTTGGAAGCTTCCTCTCAGGGGTGCACTCCACCGTGTGAGGTGTGGGGTGTCGGTCTGCCCCTAGTGGAGGATGTCTCCCAGTTAGGCTACTCAGGGGTCAGGGACCCACTTGAGCAGGCAGTCTGTCCGTTCTCAGATCTCAACCTCCGTGTTGGAAGATCCACCACTCTCTTCAAAGCTGTCAGACAGAGCTGCTTGCGTCTGCAGAGGTTTCTGCTGCTTTTTTGTTGTTGTTGTTGTTGTTTTTTAGCTGTGCCCTGTCCCCAGAGGTGGAGTCTACAGAGACTGGCAGGCCTCCTTGAGCTGCTGTGAGCTCCACCCAGTTTGATCTTCCCAGGGCTTTGTTTACCTACTTAAGCCTCAGCAATGGTGGGCTCCCCTCCCCCAGTCTCACTGCTGCCTTGCCGTTAGATCACAGACTGCTGTGCTAGCAATGAGGAAGGCTCTGTGGGCGTGGGACCCTCCTGGCCAGGTGTGGGATATGATCTCCTGGTGTGCCTGTTTGCTTAAAGCGCAGTATTGGGGTGGGAGTTACCCGGTTTTCCAGGTGTTGTGTGTCTCTGTTCCCCTGGCTAGGAAAAGGGATTCCCTTCCCCCTTGCACTTCCCAGGTGAGGCGATGCCTCGCCCTGCTTCAGCTCTCACTGGTAGGGCTGCAACAGCTGACCAGCACCGATTGTCCGGCACTCCCCAGTGAGATGAACCCAGTACCTCAGTTGATAATGCAGAAATCACCTGTCTTCTGTGTCGCTCGCGCTGGGAGCTGGAGACTGGAGCTGTTCCTATTCGGCCATCTTGCTCCACCCCTCGCCCTGTCTGTGTAGTTATATATGTGTTATGTGTGTGATGTTTATGTAAAAAAAAAAAGCTCTAATTGATTGGCTTAAAGAAAAATAATGGCTTAGATCAAATATTTTTTAAAGAAAAATGAATCTGTAATGCCTTTTAGTTCATGTGACTTTAATCTTTGAGAATTAAAAACAGCTTTAAATATTATTGGTAATGTAAGAATGTCTTCAAAATGTAGACATATGGCCTAAATTATGCAGGTCAGAAAGTAGGTTTGCTAAATTCTTTAAGGTCATAAACTGCTTCTTTGGCTTTTGAAAATTGTTTGACTTGCTTGCTTTACAGTTTGGTAAAGTCTGGGGACATATGGAGTTAACCACACCCCTAACTATGCTGGAAAGAGTCAAATCTTATCTGCACCTACTACATAATTAAGGTAACTTACCAATTTTATGCCAAAATTAAAAATTGCTAAGAGTTACCACTATAACATGTAATTGAGTCTATTGAAAATAGGTTTACCTTCAAGGTGTGTAAGGAAAGTAAATTTTTTTGGTAAAAGATTATACGAAGGCATAAGAATGTAAATTTCTGTCTGTTTAGAGAGTTAAAGAATTGTTTGAAATTAGATAAGATAAAATGAAAGGTTTGAACAAGTTGTGGAAGTTTTGCAAAAATTAATCTTTTAACAAAATTTTTTGTGTGAACATATTTACTTATTCAAGAGGATATTATTAGCTTTTTCTGTGTGTTGAACATTAGAATAAAAACAAAACAGGGTTTTCTTAAGGCAATGATTTGCTCTTTAACAAAAGTTTGTAATGGGTTATAAAAGGTTTATGAGAATCTCATCTCATGGTCAAATTGGTTAAGATTAGATAGATTTGTCCATAAGTTTTTATTTAAAAATTGGGGTTGACATTAATAATAGACTAATGCAATGGTGAAATTTGGCTCTGTTTCTCTGGAACAAGATTTTCATGTGTTAAAGAATAATAAAAGATTTTTGTTTGCTTTGTAAATAAACTCCAAAAAGAGAAGGGAAGGACAAGAGACAGATTGTTTGGAAAGCTAAGTCTTCCCTCCTAATGAGAAAAGGTTTTTGCCTTCTTTTTACAGTTTTGAGTCATTATTTTGAGTAAATAAATGACTTAAGGTAACATGAAATTCTTTTCAAAACATGAAATGTTTTAAATCTTTAATATATATTTAATAGGCTTTCCAAAATTAAATTTCAGCTTCAGAATAGTCTTTTCTGACCCCTTACTTTGTGATGCTACAGAGGGCCACCAGAACATCCAGAATAGAGGTAAACAGATATATCTGGCATGTTTAGTTACAAGGAATTGTTGAAATAAAAATAAAGTTTATTCTTCAGGTTATATTTTAGTAAACATTATTAACATATGTTCCAAAATGGTATGGGATTTCTAAAATTCTAATGTCTGAGTGTATGCTATCAATCATAATTAGGGTTATTATGTTATTATAAACCACAGAAATAACCAAATTTCTTTGTCAATCATGTTTTTAACTATGACTATCATAAGACATTTTGTCATTCACAGACAATTATTGTTGTGTTTTGATCCACTTCAAAAGATAGTTTTTAATGAACTATAGGAATTTGACAGGTGCTCATTAGTTGTTTTTAAGCTTTTGTCTGCATTTTGGATTAAGAACCATTCTTATTTTTTGTGAGCCAACCAGAGATCTCTGACTGCAGCTCAGAAGAAACAAAGGGAATGGGTAATGTTAAAGTCTTGATCAATATTCTCATTCTGGTCAATTATCCTGCAAATTCTACCAGGCAATGAGGGTAAATGGGGTGCCCATAACCCAGAGCTTTTATTTATGGGAAAACAAAACCAAGGGATTATCTACTCCCCTAAACAGTTATTTCTCTTCTAACACCAAATGAGATTCAATTTCTTTCATCAGGGTGAAACAGCTCCAGCTACAACATTGTTTTCAGAATGGTTAGTCTATTTTGCTTCTTATTTCTGTTATCTTTGGCACTGGATTTTTTTTCCTTCACATACTTAACCTTCTTGTAAAATCTGTTTCTTCTCACCTAGAGATTATCAACTCCAAGCAGTCATGCAACTGGAGCCATGGATGATGACTCCCTTTTTACCAGGGACCCTTAGGCCTCTGAGACATATCTGACTGCTGTTTTCCCCAAAACTGCACCTTCTGTCAGAATGAAGCAGTTAAGAGTGATCATCATGCCTATCCTAACAGTAGTTAGGTGTACCTCTTCAGAAGGGAATTGGTGGCAGTGGCAGCCCACCTGGAGCAGCCACTGTGAAGACACTGGCTACAGCAGGGAGGCATGGGCAGGGCTGTGTGCTCCACAAAGCCAGTGGGTATCGGGGAACCTGCCTACAATATTTCAATGTATATTCTGTTCCCTAAGTGTCAGCTGGTCTGAGAAATAAAGAGAAAGAGTACAAAGAGAGGAATTTTACAGCTGGGCCACAGGGGTTGACATCACATATTGGTAGGTCCATGATGCCCACCTGAGCCACAAAACCAGCAAGTTTTCATTAGGGATTTTAAAAGGGGAGGGGATGTACGAACAGGGAGTAGGTCACAAGAATCACATACTTCAAAGGGCAAAAGGGAGAACCAAGATCACATGCTTCTGAGGAAACAGGGCAAGGACAAAAGCAAAGATCACAAGGCAAAGGGCAGAATTAGAATTACTGATGAGGGTCTATGTTCAGCTGTGCCTGTATTGTCTTGATAAACATGTTAAACAACAGAAAACAGGGTTAGAAAGCAGAGAACTGGTCTGGCCTCAAATTTACCAGGGCAGGATTTTTTCCCCACCCTAATAAGCCTGAGGGTACTGCAGGAGACCAGGGTGTATTTCAGTCCTTATCTCAGCCCCATAGGACAGGCACTCCCAGGGCAGCCGTTTATAGACCTCCCTCCAGGAATACAATTGTTTTCCTAGGGTCTTAATATTATATTCTTTGCTAGGAAAAGAATTTAGTGATATCTCTCCTACTTGCACATCCATTTATAGGCTCTCTGCAAGAAGAAAAATATGGCTGTTTTTCCCTGACCCTGCAGGCAGTCAGACCTTATGGTTGTCTTCCCTTGTTCCCTAAAATCACTGTCATTCTGTTCTTTTTCAAGATGCACTGATTTCATATCGTTCAAACACACATATTTTGCAATCAGATTTCATATTGTTCAAACACACAGGTTTTACAATCAATTTGTACAGTTAATGCAATCATCACAGGGTCCTCAGGTGATGTACATCCTCAACTTACAAAGATAACAGGATTAAGAGATTAAAGTAAGACAGGCATAAGAAATTATAAAGGTATTAATTTGGGGAACAGATGTATGTCCAAGAAATCTTCACAATTTAAGTTCCTCTACTGTGGCTCCAGCCAGTCCCTCTTTTTGGGATCCCTGACTTCCCGCAACAAGTGGGAGCTGGGAACAGGCAGGAGCCCTGCCCCTTTCTGAGTTTATGGGGTGGGACCCCACCCTCTTGGTTGCAGCTGCAGCTGCCTAACCATGGCTGCAGACCTGGGCATCCCTGAACTCTTGGAGGCCCAGGTAGTCCTCCCTGACCCCAAAGGCTCAAAAGTCTCTCCTCCCACTCCCTGGCCTCTCCCTGTTCCTGGTGCCCACTCTAATTTTGGAGAAAAGTTGAGGCTGAGCCTGGGTGCTGTCAAAAGCTGGCTAGGTGTGCACACTTGGAGCAACTCTAACATGCTAGCCACCTGACACCTCAGCCCCTTCTGGACTTTTGGTACTGACAGGCATGTGAGGGAGGCTGAGGGGGGCTGAGGGCAGGTTGGCATGGGCCTGCATGTGCCCCATGACACAAACAGCCTGGGTTCCATGGACAACATCATCGATGGTGGCAGGAGGTAGACAGGCTCCTGGGCAGAAAGGGGTACATCCCTGGTGAAACCTCACCTTCAAGCCAAGGATGACCTGAAGCACGGGGGCTGGGCTTTCATTTCCAAGCACAGTTTGTGGCCTGGAGTGAGAACTTATAATGCATTTTCCGGACCCACCCATGGCTGTTGATGAACTAATAAGTGTATACCTCCACCCTTCTGAAGCCCATAAAAACTCCAAACTCAGCCAGACTCACAGAGCTGTTGAGATGACCAGCTGTAGGAAGGAGATACCCAGTTCGGGTCTCCTCAACTTGTCCAGATGACCAGCTTGTGAAAAGGAGCTACCCACTCTGGGTCTCCTCTCTGCTGAATGTTGGACACTTGTTGGGACGACCTGCCTGTAGAAAAGAACTACTCACTTTAGGTCTCCTGAGAGCCATTCTGTCACTCAATGAAGCTCCTCTCTTCCTTACTCACCCTCCAGTTGTTTGGGTACTTCATTCTTCCTGGACACCAGATAAAAACTGGAGACCTGCTGAATCACAGGACTGAAACAGCTGTAACACAAACAGGGCTGAAGTATGCCCCCTGCTTGCCACATTGTAGGTGACAAGGAGAGAAGAGCTGCAGCCCCTCAGCAAGCCCAGAACTAGGGGGTCCCTGAGCCAGTGTTGTGACACCCTCTTTGGGGCTCTGCAATTTGTAGTATCATCAAGCTTTTGGGCACCATTGTGTTCCTCTTATCTGGATGCGCGTGTCTGCAGTAGAAGCCATGTGCAGTACATCAGGTCCAGTTGCAGCCTCGCATGGAGATGACATCTGTGCTGGCATCTGAAGCTGCCCACCCTGCCCCAGCAGCTGACATGCCTGACTGTGTGCAGTGGCTGGACTCTGTGTTTGCTTGCTCACACAACCCTTGCCTCTCCACACCTGGCTCACCCTTGGTAGGTGTGGGATCTGGACCCATAGCCAAGTGTAGCCTGCTGGGCCAATGGGTGGAATGAGCCCAGTGAGCATGAGCAACACTCAGGCAGAAGGTGCTGTTGGCCACAGAGCTTTCCAGGTGGTGAAGCAGCACACCAGGGATCCTGACAAGAACACACATAGGAATATCCACGAATCTTATACCTCACACTCCTATTTCACTATCCTTGTGTGTATCAAGGACACATGATAAGGTCAAATTATATGTCTTTCTGCCTGAGATTCTGTGCTTCTTCTCTCTATAATTCTTATCTTTCGTACACGAGGCATTGTCAAGTTTTTGCAAGTTTTATTGTGGCCCACAGTTTGGCTTTTGCATCCCTGCCCTTTTTGCTGAGCCCTCTGTTTCCTTACTTTCTTTATGCCTCTATCTGTGACCCTACAAAGCTCTTAACCTCACTTGTTACTGTTCTGTGACCTAAATAAGAGTATGAATGAATTCTATTATTGACAGGGAGAATGGTCGGGTATGCAGTCCTCTGCTTGAAGAAATAATGTGTAATGGTCACTGCCATGTATTTTGGAGGTTAATTTCTGCCTCTCTGAGCTTGCACAATTTACCTTGTCTGTGTCAACATTGCTGCCTTACTCAGGGATTGGTCCCCTTTATCAATTTTCAGTTTTCTTGCATATGACCTATCCAATTTCAGCTCAAATTTTGCATAAGTTACAAATATCATTTTCAGGAAAGAATAATAATCTAAAATAGTTTTCTGTTTTTCTGGTGGTGAGAGATTTTATCATCTTAGGGAGAATATTGCTTTTTTTGGAAACTGTCTTTCTAAGCCATCTTGAGGTAGGAAAATACTGACAAGCTTTGGTTTTAGTTAGTGCCAAGACTTCTAAAAAAGATGAGAAAAATAATACATAATAGACAAGGTGAAATTGTTTCCTCTGTGTGAGACAGAGAGTCAGAAAGGAAAAAGGAGACATGAAAGGAGATCATGATAATAGTATCATGTATCCGTTTCTATGAACCTCAAGTCATTGGTAAATCAAAGACCATCATAAAATGCTTGGGATATTTGATTTTGGGTTGATATGGAAACTAAACAGAGATGAAATGCTTGAATGTAGGGGCTAGAGATAGAGGTGACATGGATATTTTGATTCTATGGATGTTGGAGAGGTTCTTAGACTTTCTCCAAATATGAAATCAGTAAGGATTCAAGGACGTTTCAACCTAGGGCACTGAGGAAGAGGACATTTCCAAATGACATCTGAATTACCTATACATTCAGCCAATCTCAGGTCTCATTCTATCATGTCTAGCTCTTATTTCTGAAGCTTCCATAATAAGAGTTTTGTATTACTTTATATTACCCACAGATACTGGCTTATGACCTCCCAGGGGCTCCTAAACTGGTAGAAGTTTCTAGTCTTGGGTTAGGGTGGGAGATTCTCATTTGAACACCATTTGTGTACTCAGTTTAAAATGAACATATGGATCTGTTGTCTGGTTTCATGATTCTAAAAATAAGATTGAATCAATAAGAGGAAAGATAGACAATGCCAACTACCTTTCCTTGTATTTCCTTGTATCTCTATTCTAGATTTTTAAATTTCCTGGTTGATTGCTTTTTCAAAAAATAAATTTTATTTGAGGTTTACAAAATAATGCTATGAGTTATGTATAAATACATAGGTATTTATACATAACTCATAGCATTATAGATACTATAATGGTTACTATAGTAAAGCAAGATTATCATATTTATCATCCCACATAATTACCCTTTTTGCTTTACTTTTTAGTTCTAATCTCTGCCCTGGCCCTGCCTAGAAACCTGTTTTCTTTGGAATGATATCCCTGTCTGGATCTAACTAGTCCTGATATAGACTGCATTTATAATTATGAATCACTAATTCTTTTAGTTCTCTCAGAACTGCCTGTTTATTCTGTAGTTATATATCATTGGTTACCAAATTCCCAAGTCTTTGTGATCTAGGACCCTCACTGGTAACTTTTAGGATTATTGCCCCTTGGTTCTGTTCTCTTGCTAATGACAATACTGCCCATCGTGTATTATTATGTCTTCTGGGGAATTCAGCAGTCCAAGTAACCTGTTTGAACTCTATCAAGATGTCTTCTCTTTGTTTCATGCTTATTCAAAATCTGGGACTTTTAAAAATCAAATTATAGCTTCTCCTGTTTTTATTGGGTCTCTTCCAATTTTTAAAAATGAATTAAGGCTTCAATGGATATCCTTGCCTTTGTAAAAAGGCATGACATTATCTGGGTGCCTGCCAGTGATTAGATCCTCAACATTCCGACTGATTTTGGAAAGCAAAAGAAAAATCTCTGGGATGAAGGGGCTCTCTGGAATTTTGCATTGTATAAAGGTAGAAATATCCTTGTCTGTTTAGTGACTCACCATGTGTCTATTGCTTTATTGTTTCAAAGCTTCCTGGCATAGCTTGTTTTATGGACCATCTTGACGAGTAATTAATTACAAGTAAGTGGGGGTTTAGAAGGTGAAAGAAAAACTTGCTTAAAATGATGCAAAACTATATCTGCCTAAGAAAAGCTAAATTGTTTAATTTGGATGAGGAGTTGTAGGAAGACACAGGCTTCCCTCCATTTTGGCCAATTCCCTGCCCCCTTCCTGCCCTCCACCTTCCCATCAGAGCCAATTAGAACCAGGCAGTCACCAGTCCATAAAAAATGGGATTCCAGGCAGGGCCAAGCAGGAATACAAACTGAAGGAATTAGAGGCCAATGTTAGTCATTCCTTTTACTTTTCCTTCAGCCACCAGAGTTTAGTCCAGGTATGGCCAGGGTTCTCTCTTAGGCTTTCTGTTTGTACCCTCTCTTAATTCTAAGTTCATTAACCAGTCCAAGCTTCTGCCTGTTACATGGCATCCCATTTTCTCTGGACTAGGCTACTCCCTTGCTCTAATTTGTTCTCTATATGTTTTGTCATTGTACCATTTCAGCACGTACAAAAGTTTTCGCTATACTCCTTAAAATTATCCACTCACAATCCCATCTTATATGCTATTTCAGATAGAAGAAGACTTACTGAAAGAAACCCACAGAATTCCAAGTATATTATATCTGCCCATAGCTTGAGGAAAATATAGCTACTGCCCTTCCAGCTTATTGATTGTCTGCCTATCATTGGTTTCTACTAAGAAGTAAATGTGTTGGGTAGTGGTGAGAAGGGATGTGTCTTTCACTCTTCCCTCTTTTTCTCCTTGAATATTCAGAAACTATTTCTTTTTCTGACTCAGAGGAGCAAGAAATCAACTGGGATAATGGAGTGGACAAAGGAGTAACAAGAATAAAAATTTGTTTCTCCAGCTTGCTTTACAATCAGCAGTTTTAACAGATATTTAATATCTTATAATATACTATTCCAAGAGAAAGAACTTGCAGTTTAAGGAAATGTTTTGAAAAATGAATGGTATAATCTCTCCATGTTTTATACATCCCAAATTATCATGTTTGACTACTATAAAGACTATTATATTCAATATTTTCTGGTTTATTTGTCAGCAAGACTAAGGTCTTTATGTTTTTCTTATCCCAGAGAAATGCAAGTGGGATGTCAAAGTCATATTTCTGTTCATTCATATTCATATTTAACAGGCTTAACATGTTACACAGTGTGGTAGTTTGGTTTCACAAACATGAGACTAGTTCCATTTAACATATACAGTAACATTTTGAGAATTAATATTTCTCTTTTATAATGCCTTGAGCATCACACAGTTAGCAAATAGCATGCAGGATTATAACAGAGGTCAGTCTGACTCAATCCATTACACTACTTTCTCAAGGTGTCTGTGGATTATCACATGGATCATGAGGGTATCAAATTTTGAGCCTTTCTAGTATGGGATTCTGGAAGTCAATAAGAGTAGATTCTAGGATGTAGTTAAGATTAAACAAGTTGGGCAGGCAGTTACTATGACTCAGCAGACTTGCAGGGTTTAGGACCTAGCAGTTCAGAATCAGCTAAAATAGTCCCACAGAGCAGACTGAGCACAAAGCTTTGTTATTGTTCATTTTTCTTTGTTTGTTTTGTTTTGCTATGTATGAGCCTTGATGCCTAAACCTGTTGTCAGCAATATTTTCAGAAAGGGCTTAGAATATGCTTGACTGTGGTGCTATGTGAAACAGTGTCTGGAACAAAGTCGGACTGGCTCAAGACAAGGAACAGTGCTAGAGAGTCATTCTCAGGAATTTAGGAGGAGAGACCACAGCAGAAGCAGTGGCCACACATGGGACACCAGAAAGGTGCATAGATCACAAGCAGATGAAATTCCAGTAGGACAGATTTCATAAACCAGTTCTAGAGAAGTAGGCTAGGCAAGCCTCAAAAATGTAAAGTAGAGATGTGGAGTGACATGCCCACTGGAATATCTTGTAAACATCTCAAATTAGATTTAAAGGTGTGGGTGGATGATTGACAAAAGTCTAGGATAGCTGCTAGATTTCACTCAAGCAGTGTGGAAAAACTCTAGTCTTTCCCAGGTTCACTTACAGAGTTTAGGGCTTTCTGACCACAAGAGAGGGACTGATACTGACTTAGTTGTTGTTAGGGCAATTGATCCTTTTCTGTTCCTAAAAGATCTTTACCAAAAAATTTTAATGTTGCCTCCACAATATTCCATTTCAATAATGAGAAATATTCACTCTACTAACCTGCTCAGGCCTCCAACAGTGTGAGGATCACCTCATTGGCTCTGGCCTTCCCTTTGAGAAATGTCAAATCCACCATGCTTCTTATCTTTATCGTTGTAGGCCATTCCATAATGCAAACTCCTGTAGTCCCTCTTCTCTTGGATCCTTTCATGCCTTTTCTCTTTCATTTCTTTTTTCTCATATTCTATCTATTGACTCAGGATGCTCATTCTATATACATTTACTCTACTCCATGTTTTCACTATATTTAAATAATTATCTTTTTTTTTTCCCTGTGATGAATAATCTCATTTGTTGATTTGGTTAGGCTATGGTATCCAGTTGCTTGTCAAACAGCTGTCAGATAAAGGTGCTTTTGTGAAGATGCTTTTTAGATATGATAAACATTTAAATCGGTAGACTTTGAGTCAAGCACATTACCTTCAATAATGTGGGTGAGGCTCACCCAGCGAGTTGAAGGCCTCCAGAAAAAACAACTGAGGTCCCCCAAGAAAAAAGGAGTTCAGCCTCCACATGGCCTTTGGACTCAAGGCTACATCAGCACCTCTTCCTTGGCTTTGCAGATCGCTGGCCTGCCCTGTAGATTTCAAACTTGCCAACTCCCACAATCATGGGAGGTAATCCTTTCAAATAAGTCTCTTTCTATGCATAAACATCCTATTGGTTTTGTTTCTCTGAAAAACATTTACTCATACAATCCCTTAAAAAACCTTGACTCTGCCCCATGGAAATCACCTACCTTGTGGGTGTCACTAATTGTTACTGTTTTTGCTCTCCCACACTAGACCAAAGAGCCAGGAATCTGTCAGCATTCTGAAGCTCCCATATACTTCCCACTTCTCTTCTTGTCAGGTAAAATCACATCTTTCTTTATTATTAACACTATCCAACTAACACAGTATGCACTACTTTTAAATTTTTTGCTTTTGTCAACCACCAACCTTCCTATCATTTGATGACAATGTCTGACTTTAGCCTATATACCTGAGACAGTAATATCTTTCTTGAAGGGAAATTGTCAGAATTAGGGCCAGTATGTCTACAGTGTTTAGCACTGTGAGTCCATTAGTAGGCACTCAGTACATAAGAGTAATTAGGAAGTATTATGTTTCCATTTAGTGCGGGTCTGTATATAAGCTTTAAAATATCAATCTCTGTAACTTTATACCTTCAGGTTCTCTCACACATTTTTTTTCTATATAACTACTCTTTTATCTCATTAAGACCTTGGCCTAAACTCTTTCTTTGCTTTGTCATGATACTAATGAATGCTGAGCTGATTTCAGATCCAACACGTTTCTGGTTATTTGGGATAGGGGTTGGTGGTGACTGTTATCTAGAGTCTAATCAGCTTATACATTAGAGATCTTTAATAAGTCATTGTTAGACTGCAAGGTCCCTGATGGGCGTGAGCAGGATATGGGTCCCGGCTCCAAAGGGGGAAAATAAATAAGTCCTCCAGTTTGGGCATATCAATGTTATACACTGCAATATTCTAAAGCATGAGTCACAGGAGTCCTTGGTGGGAAAGTATGGTACCCACTCTCAATTGCTGATGTGATAGTAGATCCTCAGTCTGGACTCTATAACTTTGAAATACTTTATATTTTCTGTGCCCTTGATTGTAATTGTCAGGGGATCAGAATCCTGTAGTTTCTCTGGTTTATATGAAAATATTAGGGTTGTTTTAACCCCATAAGTATTTAGAAAATAATGGTAATTGATGGTACAAAATTCTTAATCCAGAAGAAAGAGAATTATCAGAGACAAAATAAAATACAAATTTTCACATGTGGCAGTTATTGTGTTGAGATAAGTTTTTTCTATACATATTTTGTTGAGAGTTTTTATCATGAGTAGAGGTTGAATTTTGTCAAATGCTTTTTCTGCGTCTATCAGGATAATATTTTCTTATCCTTTATTTTGTTAATATGGTGCATCACACTCATTGATTTGCATATGTTGAACCACACCTGCATCCCAGGGGAAAATTCCACTTGGTTATGGTGTGTAATTCTTTTAACATGCTGTTGAATTTGGTTTGCTAGTATTTTGTTGAAAATTTTTGCATCTATGTTCATTAGAAAAATTGGCATGTAGTTTTCTTTTCTTGTGGTATCTTTGTCTGGCTTTGCTAGTAGATTGATGCTGGCCTCATGAAATGTTTGGAAGTAGTTCATCTACCTCTATGTTTTGAGAAGAATTTAAGAAGGATTGGTTCTAATTTTTCTCTGAATATTTGGTAGAATTCACCTGTGAAGGTGTCTGGTCCTAGGCTTTTCTTTGTTGGAAAGTATTTAATTCTTGATAAATCACCTTTTTAAATTTTATTGGTCTGCTCAGGCTTTCTATTTCATCTTGGTTCAGTTTTGGTAGGTTATATGATGCTAGGAATTTATCAGTTTCCTCTAAGTTGTCCAATTTGTTGGTGTATCATTGTTCATTATAGTCCCTTGTGATCCTTTTTATTTCTGAGGCATCCATTGTAAAGTCTCATCTTTCATTTCTTATTTTATTTATTTGAGTCTTCTCTCTCTTCCTCTTTAGTTAGCCTAGCTACGAGTTTGCTGCATTGTTTAATTAAAAATTAATTAAAAATTTAAAAAATTAATTAAAAAATAGTTTTGTTGATTTTTCCTACTTTTTTTTTCTATTCACTATTTGATTTATTTCTGCTTTAATCTTTACTATTTCCTTTCTTCTGCTAACTTTGGTCTTAGTTTGTTCTACTTTTTCTAGTTTCTTGGGGTGCAAAGTTAGGTTTTTAAATGTGAGATATTTATTCTTTTTAATGTAGGTGTTCATTACCATAAATTTCCTCTTTAGTATTGCTTTTGCTGTGTACCTTAAGTTTTGGTATGTTATTTTTATAATTTTGTTTTCAGATATTTTTAAAATCCTCTTTTGATTTTCCTTTTACCTAATGGTTGTTCAAGAGTGTGTTTTTAGTTACTACGTATTTGTAAGATTTCTCATTTATTTACTGTTATTGATTTCTAGTTTCATTCCATTGTGGCCAGAAGAGATATTTGGAATGATTTCAATCTTATTAAATTTGCTATAACTTGTTTTGTGATCTAAAATGTAATCTATTTTGGAGAACATTCTATGTACACGAGAAAAATGTATATTCTTCTGTTGTTAGGTGGAAAGTTTAATATGCTTATTAGGTCTGCTTAGTATGTAGCAATGTTCAAGTTAGCTGTTTCTTTATAACTTTTTTGGTCTGAGTGTTCTATCCATTTTATCTCAACACAATAAAGACAATATATGAAAACTTCATAGATAATATCATAATCAATGTGGAAAAACTGAAAGCTTTTCCTGTAAGATCTCGTACATGGCAAGGAGGCTCCCTATTACCACTTCTGTTCAACATACTACTAAAAGTTCTAGCTAGAGCGATTAGGCCAAAAAAAAAAAAAAAAAAAAAAAAAAAAATAAAAGATATCTAAATTAGAAAGAAGTAAAGTTATTTCTGTTTGCAGGTGACATGATCTACATGTAGAAAATCCTAAAGACTCAATAAAAAACTTTTAGAACTAATAAAAAAATTAGTGAAATTGCAAAATACAAATTTAGCACACAAAAATCAAAATGAATAAAATACTTGGGAATAAATGTAACCAAGGAGGTAAAAAGCTTATACATTATAAAGTATAAAATATAGATGAAGAAAATTAAAGAAAATATGGATAAATAAAAAGACATACAATATTTATAAATTAGAATAATTTGTATTGCTAAAATGTAGGCCAGGCACAGTGGCTCATGCCTTCAGTTCCAGTGCTTTGGGAGTCTGAGGCAGGAGAATCACTTGAAGTCAGGAGTTTTAGACTACCCTGGATGACACAGTGAGAACCTGCTTCTAAAAATAATCCATACTATGCAAAATGATCTACAGATTCAATACATCTTTATTAAAATATCAATCTGACATTCTCAACAGGAATAGAAAGTTCTAAAATTTGTGTGGAGTCATGAAAGACCCAAAATAGCCAAAGCAAACTTTAGAAAGAAGATTAAAGAGGAAATCATTTACAATAGCAAAGACATGGATTTAAACTATGTGCCCATCAATGGTGGATCGGATAAAAAAAACCTAGTACATATTTGTCATGGAATACTATGCATCCATGAAAAAGAATGAAATCATGTTCTTTGCAATAACATGGATGCAGCTGGAGGCCATTATCCTGAGAGACTTAATGAAGGAACAGAAAACCAAATACCACATGTTCTCATGTGTAAGTAGGAGCTAAATTATTGAGTACTCATGGACATAAAGATGGCAACAATATAAATTGGGGACTGCTAGAAAGGGAAACGGTAGGGGCCAAGGTTGAAAAACTAATTGTTGAGTACTGTGTTCAATACCTGGGTAATGGGACTATTCATATTCCAAAACTCAGCATCACACAATATACCTGGGCTTCATCCCTGGGATGCAAGGCTGGGTCAACATATGCAAATTTATGCCTTTACTATTTATGCATGTAACATACTTGCACATTCACCACCTGAATTTAAAATAAAAGTTGAAAATAAAAGGACAGGACTATTGACCATTTTAAAAAATGTCAATATTTAAAGCTCTGCATTGTCCAGTCAGTTCCCAGCCTTTGTCAATCCTTATAAACCTGCTAAGCCGAGTATGCAATGGTCCCCCAGCCCCAGAACCTTGGGCTGGTTGGCAATTACTATTCAACTGTGTGATAATAATTCAGGATCATAAAACACCATAAACAAAAGTAAATAAATTAATTGAAAAATGAATAAATACTTATCATTTGCAAAAAAGAAACAAAATTGAACTGCAAACTATGTCTTTCAAAGCTTCGCAAACTCACTTTTCTATGTTGCCTTGTGTTGTTATGTAAAATTTGCTCCAGCATTTTGTTCAGAAAGATGGCATTGATTAACAATATATTTATCTAAACTGTTGCCATAAAGTTATTATTCATGCAGGGCTACAACCGAATTAATTTTGGAGAAGAGCTGTTCAAACAGGACCAGAGCTGTGGTACTTACAAACACCACCGTTTCTCTTTGTGCTAATTAGTTTGAAATGGTTCCAAATAAGAGTCAACCCCACAGAAGTCTGTGTAGCATGAAGCCAGGCTTGTTAAGACACAGAAAACAGTTTCGTCTTGATGAATCAATAACTGCATCATAAAGCCTTTTCAAAAGGAATGCAATCTGAATTACCACACTCAAATGTTGTATATTGTTTATATGCCTCTCAGTCTTTCTTATTAACATTTAAAAGGCCTATTATTATGACTCAGTATAGATGACAATACGTTTGTAATGTTTCCCTGCAGTAGGATGGTAGACTAAATTTAGTATAATACCATTTTCTCTTCTCTTCTTATTATATAAATTAACATTTTTTTGTTCTGTGTGTTTTTGATGCATGACTGCCCTTCTAAATTTTGCACTTACCATTAAAACAATTTTGTTATCAATAGTTAAATAAAAAAGAACAAAGCTGGACATGTCAATCTTCCTGATTTCAAACTATATTACGAAGCCAAAATAACATGACAATATAGTAATGCCATAAAAACAGACATGCAGACCAAAAGAACAGAATAGAGACCTCAGAAACAAATTTATGCATTTACTGTCAACTGATCATTGGTGCCAAGGAAAACAATGGGGGAAGGGGTGCCTTCTCAACAAATGATATTGGGTAAACTGCATATCTACGTGTAGCAGAAGTAAATTGGACATTTATGTCTCACCATATAAAAAAATCAACTCAAAATTGATTAAAGACTTAAACATAAGACCTAAAACGTTACAACTCCTAGAAGAAAGCATAGGGAAAAAGCATTTTGAGATTGGTTTTCGCAATGAATTTTTTGATATGACACTGAATGCAAAGGCAACAAAAACATACAAAACACGTTAGGCTATATCAAACCAAGAAACTTCTGCATCACAATGAAAAAAAACCATCAACAGAGTTAAAAAGCAACCAAAAACCTTATCCACCATGATCAAGTTGGCTTCATCCCTGGATGCAAGGCTGGATCAACATACACAAATCAATAAATGTAACCCATCACTTAAACAGAACCAATGACAAAAAGCACATTATGATTTCAATAGATGCAGAAAAGGCCTTCAACAAAATTCAACAGCCTGCATGCTAAAAACTCTTAATAAACTAAATATTAATGGAATGTATTTCAAAATAATAAGAGCTATTTATGACAAACACACAGCCAATACAATACTGAATGGGCAAAAGCTGGAAGCGTTCCCTTTGAAAATTTGCACAAGACAAGGATGCCCTCTCTCACCACTCCTACTAAACTTAGTACTGGAAGTTGTGGCCAGGGCAATCAGGCAAGAGAAAGAAATAAAGCACATTCAAATAGGAAGAGAGGAAGTCAAATTGTCTCTGTCTGCAGATGACATGATTGTTTATTTAGAAAACCCCATCATCTCAGCCCCAAATCTCCTTAAGTTGGTAAGCAACTTCAGCAAAGTCTCAGGATACCAAATCAATGTGCAAAAATCACAAGCATTGCTATACACCAAGAATAGACAGACAGCCAAATCATGAGTGAACTCCCATTCACATTTGCTACAAAGAGAATTAAATACTTAGGAATCCAACTTACAAGGGATGTGAAGGACCTCTTCAAGGAGAACTACAAACCACTACTCAAGGAAATAAGGGAGGACACAAACAAATGGAAAAACATTCCATGCACATGGATAGGAAGAATCAATATCATGAAAATGGCAATACTGCCACAGTAATTTATAGATTCAATGCCATCCTCATCAAGCTACCATTGACTTCCTTCACAGAATTGGAAAAACTACTTTAAATTTTATATGAAATCAAAAAAGAGCCTGCATACCCAAGACAATCCTATGCAAAAAGAACAAAGCTGGAGGCATCACATTACCTGACTTCAAACTGTACTACAAGGCTACAGTAACCAAAACAGCATGGACCAAAACAAATATAGACCAATGGAAAAAAACAGAGGCCTCAGAAAGAACGCCACACGTCTACAACCATCTGATCTTCAACAAACCTGACAAAAACAAGCAATGGGCAGAGGATTCCCTATTTAATAAACGGTGTTGGAAAAACTGGCTAGCCATATGCAGAAAACTGAAACTGGACATCTTCCTTACACCTTATGCAGAAACTAACTCAAGATGGATTAAAGACTTAAATGTAAGACCTAAAACCACAACAACCCTAGAAGAAAACCTAGGCAATACCATTCAGGACATAGGCATGGGCAAAGACTTTATCACTAAAACACCAAAAGCAATGACAACAAAAGCCAAAATTGACAAATGGGATCTAGTTAAACTAAAGAGCTTCTGTACAGCAAAAGAAACTATCATCAGAGAGAACAGGCAACCTACAGAATGAGAGAAAATTTTTGCAATCTATCCATCTGGCAAAGGGCTAATATCCAGAATTTACAAGGAACTTAAACAAATTTACAAGAAAAAAACAACCCCTCAAAAAGTGGGTGAAGGATCTGAACAGACACTTCTCAAAAGAAGAAATCTGTGTGGCCATCAAACATATGAAAAAAAGCTCATCATCACTGAGATCATGAGGATTAAAGAGGAAATTAGAGAAATGCAAATCAAAACCACAATGAGATACCATCTCACGCCAATTAGAATGATGATCATTAAAAAGTCAGGAAATAACAGATGCTGGAGAGGACATGGAGAAATAGGAACGCTTTTACATTGTTGGTGGGAGTGTGAATTAGTCTAACCATTGTGGAAGACAGTGGGGCGATTCCTCAAGGATCTAGAACCAGAAATACCATTTGACCCAGCAATCCCATTACTGGGTATATACCCAAAGGATTATAAATCATTCTACTATAAAGACACACGCACAGATATGTTTATTGCAGCACTCTTCACAATAGCAAAGACTTGGAACCAACCCAAATGCATATCAGTGATAGACTGGATAAAGAAAAATGTGGCACATATACACCATGGAATACTATGCAGCCATAAAAAAGGATGAATTCATGTCTTTGCAGGGACATGGATGAAGCTTGAAACCATTATTCTCAGCAAACTAACACAAGGACAGAAAACCAAACACCACATGTTCTCACTCATAAGTGGAGTTGAACAATGAGAACACAGGGACACAGGGAGGGGAACATCACACACTGGGGTCTGTCGGGGGGTGAAGGGGGTAGGGGAGGGATAGTATTAGGAAAAATACCTAATGTAGGTGATGGGTTGATAGATGCAGCAAACCCACGTGGCCCATGTATACCTGTGTAACAAACCTGCAGATTCTGCACATGTATTCCAGAACTTAAAGTATAATAAAAATAAATCACATGTACCCCATACATATATATGTACCATGTACCCACAAGATTTCAAAAAAAAAGAATGTAAGAAAATATTTGCAAACTATACACCTGATAAGTGGGTAATATCCATATTTTACAAGAAACTCATTCAACTTAATTACACAATAACAAATAACCCAACAAAAAAATGGGCAAAGAACCTGAATATACATTTCTCAGAAGAAGATATAAAAAGAAGATATGAAAAGGTCCTCAACATCACTAATCATCAGGGCATTGCAAATCAAAACCACAATAACATATCTCCACACACCTACTGGAATGGCTCTTATCAAAAAGAAATAGTAAGTATTGGAGAGTATGTGGAGTAAAGGAAATGCTTGTACTGTTGATAGGAATGTAAATTGGTACAGCCATTATGGAAAAACCGTATGAAACATTCTCCAGAAGTTAAAGTTACAACTACTGCATGATCCAACAATCCCACTTCCAGCTATAAATCCAAAGGAAATAAAATCAGTATTTGGAAGAAATATCTGCACCTCCATGTTCATTGCAGCATTATTCTCTGTAGCCAAGATATGGAAAAGACCTCAATGTCTACCAATGAATGAAATAATAAAAAAAGTTATATATATATATATATAGAGAGAGAGAGAGAGAGAGAGTAAAATATTACTCAGCCTTAAGAAAGGAAGAAATCCTTCTGTTTGTGACAACATAAATGAATCTGGAGGACATTAGGCTATATGAAATAAGCCAGTCACAGGAAGACAAATATTGCATAATTACACTTACACATGGAATTTCCAATATTCAAACTTACAGAAGCAGAGAGTAGAATGGTGATTACCATGGGCCGGGAAGAGGAGGAAAAATGAGGTGATGTTCAAAGAGTACAAAGTTTCTGTTATGCAAGATGTATAAGTTTTAGAGTGCTAATGTACAGCAACAGGACTATAGTTAACAATACTGTATTATATAGTTTAAATTTGCTGAGAGGGTGGTTCTTTCGTGTCCTTAGCACCCCAAAATAGAAAGTTAACTATGTCAGGTGATTGAGATGATTTATGTATTAATTAATTTGATTGTGGTGATTATTTCACAGTGTATATGTATACGAAAATATCAAGTTGCACACCTTAAATATACATAGGTTTCATTTGTCAATTATACCTCATTAAAGCTGTAAAAAGTACCAAATTGAATTTTGTGTGCTTATCTTTGAGAGGGGATTTTCTTCGCTCAGGAGTTTCGCTGATACTTTGGTGTTTATGCTATGTTTGGTGCTGCAGTGACTTGCCTTGGCTTGACTTAATGCTGATTTGAATCACTCACTGTGAGTGAGCTAGTTGCTATTTCAGTACTTCCCTGCTCTTTTCTCACCACGTAGCAGCATTAGTTACCAAGGTGATGTTTCTGGGAACACAGAGGGAGTAAGGACGTGCTGAAAATTTGGATTGATCAAATCATACACAGGTGAGTAGGCTAATGCTTCTCTTCCAGTCAGGCAGCAATGAGTCTCAGATTTTATTCTGTAATTTTTAAGAAAAATCTAACTTTTCTAGTATATGAGCTACTATGCTGCTCTGCTTCAAGAAGGGAAGTTTGCTATTGACCAGTTTTGGAACCTTTACAAAGATAAATACTTTGAGTCTCACAATTAATGCAGAGGCAAATAGATGCTGAGAAGGGCAGCTACCAAAAACAAGTTTGCCTTCTCTTTGGTCAGATTGGTTGTAGACATTAATAGAAACGGAATTTAGAAAAAAAATATGTCCAGATTCAGAATGAGAGCAAGGGATACTCATTTTTCTTTAAGACAATGATTCATCCTGATTTTTCTTTATGACTAGCATCATTTAAACTGGTCTCCCTCAGATTTATAGTGTGGCATTCTTCAGAAACTTCAGAGACTGAGTATCAGTGGACCACAGTGTGATGATCTGGAGGCTGACCATTGAAAGGGCGCATTCATACTCTGTTAGTGGACATATGTCTGTATTATAAAGGGAAGCATGTTTCTTAGAATAGCAAGCTTTTTGATCAACTCTGATCACCAGGGTTTCAAGTACATATTTTTTTCTTACCCAGTCTTACAAGAAAAGATTTTGTGGAGTATGCCTGTAATACTTCCCCAACAAGAGAGAAAATGGGCATAGCTGATACAGTCCTCTTCTCCAAGAACTAGTTATAAATAATATTTATAATGTTTACCACTATCTGATTCAGATTTCCTTTTCCCTCAGCCATTCCTCTGCATATTGGGCCTCTTTATCTGGTGGGAAGTCCCAAATATTTATTCCTAAAGCCCCTAACTGACCCTGTTTTTATTGCATTACTGAGGTCTTTAATTAACATTTACTACTGAATTGAAGTGATTACATGTATCTAAAAAAGTCCTCCGACTCCAGGCATGGTTCTTTCTGTCTTGATGGTGTCTATTTCCCCTTGATAGCTGAAAATCATTCCCTTTTTATTCGTCTGTTAATTCAGTGGCAATGGGAGCCCAATTTGGACAGGTGGCAGTCTCAACTTCCGTATCACCAGGACAGATGTTGGCACTCATGTGAATTTACTCCTCCCTTGGGAAGCGTTTTAGACTGACAGAACTGAAAACTGTGGGAATGGGAAGTGAGAGTATAATGAATGGATTATTGGGTATGACAGAGAAACAAACCTCTTCTGCTTTTGTCTCTCTAGTCTTGAAGCTATGCATTATGGCAATATAATTAAAAAACACCACATATACTTTATTTATTTGAAGAAAGGACTGCATCTTATGGGGGAGTGTTGCAGCCTTGCAGGTGGTGTTTCCAGCTAGCACCATAACTGAGTCTTCAATAGACCATTCCAATGGTCTGGAAAAGCAGCTGCTTCCATGTAAAGGAATATATGTGGTGAGATTGGCCAGTTCTATAAGTAGGAACTCATTGATATTCTTGTTTTATGATAAAATTAGTTCCTTGGTCAGAAGCTATTTTCAACTGAATACCATAATGACAACAAAATGTCATAAGTCTGTGCTTGATGATGCTGGCAGAAGCACTGCAGTCAAGAAAGACAAACACATATACAGGATAATTGTCTAATCCAGTGGAGAAAAATTGATCTTCTCTCTATAGTGGAAGAAGTCCAATATAATCAGTCAGTGGAGAATGGTTGCAAATCTGAGACTTCATGTTTAAGCTCTACCATAGACAGTTGGGCAATCAGTGGTTTCAGTAGATAGAAGAATCATGGGGAGGGAAAGTCCATTTTGTTGATCTTATGCATAACTTTTATCCCACCACCATGGCCGTTTTGTACATAAGTCCGTTAAACAAGCACCAGAGTTTCTCAGAAAAGAGGCCTGATTGATATTCACAACATGAGATACCTTCTCCACTTGATTATTGAAGACTTCCTCTCCAATAGACAGCCTTGGATAACTATGTAAATAATTCACAAATATGTCAAGATTTTGTGCTCATTTTGAGAAGCACATTCACACATGACCCAAGACTGCCTGTCACTAATCTTCCAACTTGGTTTATTCCAAGATTCTGACCTGCTGGCCAATCAGTTCATTAGCCAGTGTAGATCGTTATGATCACTTAGTGTCTCATTATTAGGCATTCGATCTCTACCAGACTCTAGTAGTAAGCCAGAAGTTGATTCTCCACAGGAGAATAGTTGGTTTTAGAAGATTTGCCTTTTCTCCAATTCCATAGATAGTTGCATGGTGGCTCTTGAAAAAGAATTCAGCTGGAGAATGTGATTTTGAAGCTCACTATAAAATTGCACTAATCAAGACTGTGCTATTGATGTAAAAGCCCACAAATAGATCAGTGAAACAAAAGAGAGTCTAGAAATAGATCTGAACTTTCTGTACTTTGCATCTTTGTCAAGAATTCATTGTCAGTACAACACTATCCCTCTGACAATACAACACTATTTTGATCATTGTATTGATTAATGCTAGGTTTCCAAATCTGTTATTTTAAAAAATGTTTAGATATTCTATATCTTGACCTTTTCTATAAAATTTTATATAAATTATGTCAGTTTCCTCAGAAAGACGACTTGAATTTGGAGATTAAGTTTAATCCATAGATTAAAAGCAGATTTATAAATAATATTGAGTCTTTAAATCTATGAACATTATATATCTATCCATTAATGTGGGTCATCTTTAATATCTCTAAATAATGTTTTTCAGTTTTCATTATAAAAATATTCTACTTATTCAATTTATTCAAATGTATTTAATTTTTGATGTTATCATAAATTGTATATTTTAAAGGGATGAGTTTTCTTCTATTCAGATTTTGAAAGTTTTATTGTAAGAGTTGAATCTTGTCAAATGATTATTTTCTACTTCTGTTGAGATGATTATACATATAATTTTTTCCTTTCTGTTAATGTCATAAATGCTTTCTTCTATCTTTTTTACTTTTCCTTCTATTTTAATTTCAGTTTAAATAATTTTTTTTGATCTCTCTTTAAGTTCATCACTCCTTTCTCAGTTGTGTCCTGTCTGTTAAGCCCTCAAATTATCTCTTTATATCTAATATCATATTTTTCGTGTCTAGCATTTTCATTTCATTCTTTTTTGTAAAATAATACCTATCTGAAGAAATTTTCCATCTGCTCATGCAAGTTGTCGCTTTTCTAAATAGATCTGTTATTGTATTTATTATAGTTTTATTAAAACGTTTATAAGTGGTGAACTAAACATTTAGGCCATCCCTGGATTTGCTTCTATTGATTCTTTCCTCTCTTAGTAATGTGTCATATTTTATTACTTTTTATTGTCTTATAAACTTTGCTTGTATGTCAGACATTGACATGACAATGAAGAGTAAATACTAATGCTAATTCTACTTATAAAAGGATATGTTCTTCTTTTGTCAGGTTGCTAATATGGGGAACTGTGCCAATGTAACTTGTATTTGAGTTGCATTTGGGCAGTTTAAGCTTTAGTTGGATTCAGTTTCACCACTTACTTCAAAGTCTTTCAGTGGAATTAGGACTTCCCCTTAAAAGGGTCAAAGACTCAAGGACCAGCAAGTTGCAAAAGATGTCTTCAATCCACTTGCCATCTTCCTGAACTTTGAACTCTCTCTTTCTCTCTGCTTTACAGTTCAATTGCCAGCTTTCTGGTTCACCAAGGAATTCTTTTTGCTCTCCTATCATACTTTAGCTCTTTTGTGTCTTAGACAATCTTTCTCCATTCTCTTTTCCAGCCCTCAGCCATTAGAAGACCAGTGTAGTGTGACTGATGAGGGTGTCTCTAGGAAGATTTACCACACTTTATCTGTCTTTCCCTGAATCTTCAGCAGTCATTTGGGGAAGGCCCTGCATGCCTCAAAATCTCTCTCACCTTTTGTGCTCTGTCTGCATCCTTTGGTATACTATTCCCATGTAATAATTGAGTTTCCATGATAAAGAATTGGTGGAACATACAGATTTTCTCTGTGGCAGGGGCTCTTCCCCCAGACCACATATGACTCTTAACAATTTAGCTTATTGTGCACTACTCCTATTCATGGTAGATTCTCTTTTCTCTCATAATTTTACCAGAGGTGAAATCAGCTGTAGGTTTCTTCTCACCTAGGAAGGTGTCCTCACTTTCTGGAATTTGGTTTATTAGGTTTCTTTGTGTTCTTAGCTCTCTCATGGCTTTTAAAAAAGCTATAATTCTGTAGCTTACCAACATTCTTATTTGTGTAGAAGTAACAGTTTTTTATTACTTAAACTTTGAAATAATTTCAAATTTTTATGAACATTGCAAGAATAGTAAAAGAGCTCCAATAGGCTCAGAGACTCTATTTAAGTCACACTTCCAGTACAGCCTGCAATACCATGAGCCAGTTAAACCCCTTTTCTTTATAAATTACCCAGCCTTAGGTATTTCTTTTAGTGATGCCAAAATAGACTAACACACCCTGGAATCAATTATTTGTCGGAAGAACCTGGTTGTGTTGAGAATGGAGTGGTATTTAGAGACCAAGATCTGGCTGCTAGCTATTGCTCCTGGGTGCTGCCAGTGGACAGAACTCAGAATATCTATGTATCTAACTATTCACACATATGTATTTAATACTTAATTTTCTATCTACCTGTATCTATTGAAACCCATGACTTTATATGATTGCTCCAATTTCAACTCAATATCATAGAATGTATTCTAACTTCCTTTCTATATTTGTAGTTCCTTTCTCACATTATAAGACACCTGGCTGTCATTATCCTTAAAAATACTTGCTTATTTGCCTAGTCCTCATGTATGTAAACAAATGCTGGTTTAGACCCTTACTGTTGTGGTCTCTGGTCAATAACTGATTGCCTATTAATCAATTTTCCTCCTCAAACCCTTACTGTTTTGGTCTCTGGTCAATAACTGATTGCTTATTGATCAATTTTCCTCCTCTTCTGTTTTTTTGTCCTTGTCAGTTTGGTGTACTGGCTACAGTGCTGCTCCTCTGAACTTCCTGAACTAAATGCATTGTATCAATTGCATTATATTATCCTTCCACCAAAAATACCCAGCAGTTTTGCTTGCTCCTTATTATCATCAACATTTGATATTGTCAGTCATTTTAATTTCAACTATTCAAATGTGCAGAGGTGCCTTATTGTGGTTTTAATTTGTATTTCCTGGTGACAAATGATGATCATGTTTATATGTCTTATTTGCCATTCAGATATCTTCTTTTGTGAAGTGTCGACTCAAGCAATTTTGTCAATTTTTCTGTCTTTATAAAATTATAAGAATTCTTTATGGATATTCTGGATGGAAGTTCTAAGTTTATACAGTCATCATTTGGTATCCATAAGGGATTTGTTCCAGGATCTCTGCAAATACCAAAATCTGGTTGCTCAAGTGCCTTATATAAAATGTAGTATTTGCATAAAACCTATGCACACCCTCCCATATGCTTTAAATCATCTTTAAATTACTCATAATACCTAGTACAACATAAATGTATATAAATAATTATTATGCTGTTTTATAATTTTTATTATTTTTATTGTTGTATTGTTATTTTTTCCCAAATATGTTCACTTCAAATTTGGTTATGGTTTTAATATGCATTTTCCTGATTCTTAACGAGGTTCTACACCTTATCTTATGTTTACTGCTATTTGGTTATTTTCTATACTTAACTGTTCAGGTGTCTTACTTGTGTTTCTACTGGTTCAGCTCCCTTAAAAATAATTTGTATAACTAAACATTTTAAAAAATAAATATTCAGGATATGCACTCTTTATCATTTGAATATTTGTGAATATCTTCTCCAACTCTGTGACTTGTCCTTCCACTCTCTTAGTCATTTAACACTGCTTTCATTTATTCTATTCTTTTCAATCTCATTTGCTTTTTAATGAATAGATTAGACAATTGCAAGAGCCATCTAACCTGTAGGTTTTCTCTCCTTTGGTACATTATTTTATATTCTTGTATTATAAAACATAAATCTCACCATGGAATTACGTCATTTATATTTTGCATGTATGCACACCATTTTCTAGGGGATAAATCTAACATTTTATTCATTGACGTATTTGAGGTCCTTCATGAACCAAACTTTGCATAGCTACTGAGTGTATGAAAACAAATATATACCCCGCAATCCAGCATGCAAATGTGTACCTCCATATCTTAGCAGTGTCTTTTTTCCCCCTCTATCTGGATTCCTAGAAAAACAGCTTGTGCCTAAACTTATTACTAACACTCTATTGGTGAGGGGTAGGGTGGTGGTGTAATAATCGGTAGCAAAAGTGAGGGGGAAAATTAGTATGTGAAACAAGAAAGAAGAAGCATTTATCTGCTCGCTTCCTCCTATTTCTTGTATCGGATTCATCCAACTTTATCTTATAGGCATTTAACACACCTTTACAAATGAGTTATTTTAACCAGGCACTCTGGGAAACTACTGGGGAATCTAGGTCTCACCTTCCTTTGAATGAGGGAGTGGTGGGTAGAACCAGAAGTTCCATGGATCCAATTAGGTCAGACCATGCCCATAACATGTTTTGCTGAAACTGGCCCTTCCCCAACAAAAGAAGGCAAATCATCGTTTGCATCAGGAAATGAGGCAACTTTGGCAGCAGCAGCCAGGGCTTTCAGCCAAGCAAGTAGCATAGGTCAAGGGGCAGGTGGGGCCAAGTGAATGTGGGAATGCGCATAGCTTGGTTTCTGGACATCTTTTATGCTCTTATCTACCACAGTTCCTTTCAGAACAGTTAACCTGATAAAGGCAGTAAGCCAAGTCAACACATATAAAGGAAAGGGGAGAAGAGATCATTTCAGTGGACCTGACACCTAAGGTTTGATGAGCTCATTTGGTTGCACATCAAATGAAATTCTCTCAAAAGACAAGATTTGAAAATTATTTATTTCTTTTCTTTCCCTGTGTTACCATGGTTCTTGCTTCCTGATACTGTAATTATGGTTTTGTTTTCCAGGTGTGATGGAGCCTGCATTTTCCTCTTTATCTGGATACTTTGTGGCCATTCTTCTCTTACAGATAACAGTACTCACCTCAGGTAGGGATATCTATTTCTTTTTCATGGTGCAAATTACACTGAAAAAAATGAGCAAGCTTCTCACTGTTATTTCACAGATTTTACCCTTATATTCCAGTTTCGGTGGTAGAAATGAGTATTAAAACAGCTTAAGATTAAGAAATGTTATTTCAATTGTTATGCTACAGAGTTGCAATGATGTGCCTATGAGACAACATAGATAAATGTTTAACATGTCTCCTTAGGAAGCTTAAATTCTCACTGGCAAATCATAATAAATGTATCTTATATTTAAGAACACACCACAATTATTTATGTAACCATATGGATTATAAGTTTATAGGATTAGCAGGACTTCCATAAAGAAGTTAGTGTGAGTGGGAGCTGTCCACAAATTTTTCTTAGAGCAGAGGACTATTAGGTTTTATAATTCAGATTACTTATGATGAGAGGGGTAAACATTCTTAGCAGAGACAGAAATGAATTTGACATAGTATAGAGAAGCAAAAGCTAAAGGTATGGAAGGACCCATGTGATAGTTATCTACAGTTTTGGAACAAATTAGCCTAAACATTAATGATGTAAAATAACAATCAGTTTATTCTATCCACAATTTTGTGGGTCAGAAACTTCAGCCAGGGCTCACCCGGGTGATTCTTCTGCTCCATGTGACATAGACTGAGGTCACTTGGTGTATCTGCTGGTGGAGGAAATGATCTGAAGGGCTCAAGGTGGCTTCACTTAGGTGTCTGGCATTTTGGTGGAGTAGGCTGGAAGGTTGGGATTAGCTGAGATTGTCAACTGATCTATCCACATGTGGATTTTCTACTATTGTGGTCACAAGGTAGTCAGACTTCGTATAAGGCAGCTCAGGGCTTCAAGAAATATTGTTACAACAGGAAAGAATGGCTGCTGCTCTTTTATCAAAACAGGCCCAGAAACTATTGCAGCATGTCTTCTGCTGCATTCTACTGAATAAAGAAATCACAGAACACACTAATTCAAGAGGAACAGTCATACTTTTTGCTTCATGGAAGGGACATAAAAATTGTTGTGGCCACTTTTAGCCCACTAAAAACTGATATTAGAAAAAGTAGCTGGTATATTTTTTAAGTAAAGATTGTAAAATAATCAGGTTCCACATCCCACCTCTTGACAATTGGAGCATCCTCCATTCATTCTTTAAATATTTATGAAGTGCCTATTATGTTCAGGTAATGCTTTATGCACTGAGGATATAAAAAAGAATGAAAAAAGAGACTCTTTTGTTTCATTACCTACATATTAATAGGTCATGAGAGAAAATGAAGAAAAGAATTAGAAATAAAATATCAGATAGTGATATGTGCTGGGGAAATGTGATTTCGGGAAATGTTGAATGAGCAATCATAAAACATTTCTTTAAGGAGTAGTTTTTTAAGATGGAACCTGAGTGATGAGAAGGAGGCAGCTATGAGCGTCTGGGGGAAAAACACTGCCATCAGAGTAAAGATATATCTGAGAGCAAAGTTCTGAAGTCAGAACAACATCAAGAATCAGAAGAAAGGTCAGAGCATCCCAAAAAAGAGGATCTAGGAGAGCATTCTATTGTAGTCTTCAGACTAAATCTTTGGTCTTCAACTCTCCACAGAGCAGTTCACTGTGAGTAGCTCTAGGAGTCACCACGTGGTCATGGTCGGCAGCCAGGCTGAGCTCAGCTGCCAACTGTCCCCACCACAGAATGCACAGCTCATGCAGGTGGGCTGGTTTCAGGATCGCCATTCCCAAATGATTTACCTGTATGAAGATGGGGAAGAACACTCTGGAGAAGGCATTCAGAACTACATGAATCGCACAGTGTTCCTGAAGGATGCACTAGAAGAAGGCAAAATTACCCTCCAGATTTACAACGTCACTGTTTTTGATGGTGGGCAGTATCACTGCTTCTTTAAAGATGGCCACACCTATGAAGAAGGCATCGTGGATCTGAGGGTGGCAGGTAAGGACAGGAGAGTCCTCTTCAGATTTCCTTGGCAATTCCATGACCCCGAATTCATGAATAGTTTTTAAAATTTACAACTTTCAAATATAATAAAATAATAATAGAATTTTTTGAAAAAATAGAGAGTAATATAGTGCACAGATACTCTTAGCAATTTGTCATAGTTCCTTTAGATTAAGTTAAAGTCACCTTTGTACCCCTCAATAGCGCTATTTACTTTTCTGCTTTCCAAGAAGTAGCCATTATACTTCTTATGGTTCTTTTTTTGTTTTTTCTTCAAATTTTAAGAACATCAGCTGCCAGCTGTCTTCATCCCAGAGTGCACAACATATGGAGGTGGACTGGTTTTGGGATCACCACTCCCAACTGGTTTACAAAGACTGGGAACCACACTGATTGCTCTTAGACACTTGACTTTCTTAAAATTCTTTTTTCAAATGTAGTTCTTAACCCATATGGATTTTACTCTTGTGTATTTATGAGGGAATGATGTTGTTATTGACAAAGCTAATCTCGTCAAAGATGTAGTCTTTCCTTGTTTAGTGTCACAAAGCCAGTACATAAAACTGAAAGTCAGTTTCAAGCAGTATAAACTTATTCGATGGTCACGGAATTGAGAATTGGGAGCATGGCTCACAAATCAGTTTCTTGATTAGTGATGGGTGAGGGGATTAAAATATAGGGTTTTTCTAATAAAGAAGTTGGACATTAAAACTCACGGGAGGAATATTAATGTATTTTCTGGAGCTGGGGAGTGAACCTCTGGTAACCAGAGTGCTGCCTTCCCTTTTGTCCTTATATGGCTTCTTCCAGTTGATGATTGTCAACTGTCATGGTTCTGGTGGGGTGTCATTTTGCATGGAAATGAGATTATAATGAAGCCCGCTGTCGTTTTGAAGCTGTTTTGTCCGCCATCTTGGTTCTAACCAGTCTCAGCTGGTCTGGGTACAAATGGAACTTTTTATTGCAGGTGCCATGTTTCTTGAATGTAAGTAGAGCTAGGGCAGGGTAGAAATTCAGCTGTGTCACATAGGCATTACGCTGGGTAACAATGTCTCTCCTTATTAAATTATATATTTATTGAATATTCCCAATAATTGTCAGGCACTTCTGTCATTGATCAAGTCCTTATCTGTGCATGGGTATTTTCATGAGTTTTTAATTGATTTTTCTATTGAATCATCATGACATAACTTCTGGACCTATGACGGTACTGCTTTGTTTAAATGACTACAAGTTATGTGCCTTAATATAAAATAGGGCATGTCTTACAACTTCACTATTCATCTTCAAAAGTGCCTTGGTGCTTTACTATATAAATTGTAATTATAAAGTTATATTCTGTTAGGAATTATGATTGAAGTAAAATTGAATTTATAGACTAATTTTAAGAGATTTGCTATGTATTTTTATTGAAATGTCCTGTCAATGAACACTTACTTAAGCTTTTCAATTTTACTTCAATTTTATTTCAGTTAAATTTCATATGTTTACCCATAAAAGTCTTGCACATCTTTTGTCAAATTTCTATAGTTAGTTTGTAAAATTATGAATGAGATGTTATTGTTAAAAGTTTTAATGATTATGGTTTTGATATAGGAGTGTAATTGATTTTTTTATTTTTTGTTTTCTTTACGTAGTTATTTTTGAATAAAAACTTCCTCAAGATTCATAGTTTAGTAATTTTAAAAATCCATGATAAAAAGTCTTCTTTTCCATAACCATGAAACCATAAATTTCACCTCTCACGGGCAGCTAATGTGATGTGTTTCTTAGATACCACTTCCTGAGTTTTTTTTTAACATATAAATGTGTGTGTATACACAAATATACTGCATAAGCATACTGTACATCAACATATATGTACATGTGTATACAAACATACAGATGTACAATAGATACTTTTAAAATAATTGCTAATATACTATGTATATATTTTTGCAACTTGCCTTTTTTTAAACTTAATAACATGAGTTGAAGGTTTTTTTTTTTTTTTTTTTTTTTTTTTTTTTAATGGAATCAAGCTGTGTAGCCCAGACTGGAGTGCAGTGGCACGATCTTGGCTCACTGCAAGCTCCGCCTCCTGGGTTCAAGCAATTCTCCTGCCTCAGCCTTCCGAGTAGCTGGGACTACAAGCGTGTGCCACCACGCCCAGCTAATTTTTTGTATTGTTAGTAGAGACAAGTTTTCACTGTGTTAGCCAGGATGGTCTTGATCTCCTGACCTCGTGATCTGCCCACCTCAGCCTCCCAAAGTGCTGGGATTACCGGTGTGAGCCACCACACCTGGCCCCGAAAGTAATTTTGTATCAGTATATGAATCTTTCTATTCTTTCTATGATGGCAAAGTATTCCACGGTGTGGATAATTCAGAAATTATTTTAGCCATATGCTTTTAAAGAACATGCAAGTTACTTCAAGCTGTGGGTGTACAAGCAGTCCTCTAAATTAATAATATAAATAAACTACTAGATGTGTAATTTCACACATGTGCAATTGTACGTCTCTTTGTATGTGTATAAAAATTATGCCATTGGTTTATCAAATCACACACACACACACACACACACTCAAAAGCCTTTGGACATTTAATTAGGCTTTATTGAATTGATTCAGCAATTTGGAGATAACTGACATTTCTTTCTGCACTGAGTACTGTTTACTCTGCTACTTCAGATGGCACGATATGGGATCCTAATCCATAGCTTCACTTTCTATGGGGAGATTTCTGCATTGGTAGGTGCTGCACTTCGCTCAGCCTCTAGAGGCCTCCAAACTGCTCATTATTTTCTATTTTTTAAAAATAAATTTCATTGTCTGTATTTAAAGTATACAACATGATATTGTAGGATACATAAACAGTAAAATGGTTACTATAGTGAAGCAGATTTATATATTCATTATCTCACATAGTAACCCTCTTTGTGGCAAAAGCAGCTAAAATCTACTAATTTGGTAGAAATCTCTAATACAGTACAATTTTATTGCCTTTAGTCCTCAGATGGTATACTGGATCTCTAAATTTGTTTATCCTACATGTCTGTTATTTGCTCATTATTTTCTATTTACCTGTATGAAGTCAGCAAAGGTATACATGGGGAAAGGCCAGGAATGGGCTTTTGTCCCCTTGGATATGGAGTGGTGTCGATCCATTAGGATCTTTATCCTTTTGAGCTTTAGGATTCTGATCTTCTTTTACTACCTGAAGTTCTCTAGAGGAAATTTAGAATATTTGCTGCCTTTCCTGACAAGTAAATGCTACAGGGGCAGAAATAGCTAGAACCTTCGTGAATTCCAGTCACTTCCCCATTCAAGTCCTGTAATGATTCTTTATCTTGTTGTATTTTTAATCCAATTTTATGAGGTGCTTTTTGTATTTTATCTACCTTTTGGGTTGTCTCCAACAGGAAAGATGGTCACAATTACCTTGCCATTAATGGCAGCCCAAAATTGAAACACGTAATTTCTATTTTTATTAAATTGTTTTCACTTATACAATTCTATGCCCCCAAAATAACTTGATTCAATTTATATGCTTAAGAAATGACGATGCAAATTTCAAAATAGCCAGTTGAGAGATGGGGGCACCCAGCTGAATCTGGCTGTGGCTTGGATTGATTAAATTATTTTTATTTTTGTATTCCAGTATACTTTATATACATGGAGTGCACAAATCTCAAGTGCACAGCTCAATAAATTTTTACATATAGGGACACCCACAAATTCACCCCTCAGATCAAGATATTAAATATATCCAAATGTTCCGTCTTACCTCTTTCTAGTCAATACCACTCTTCTCTTGCTGAGATTCTAACTTCTATTTCCATAGATTAGTTTTGTCTGTTCTAAAACTTATATAAATGGAATCACACATATATGTGTGCAGTTGCTTACCATTATTCGTTTATGTTGTAAGTGGCAGAAATTTCTTCTTTGTTTTTCCTTGTATTCTATGCTGTGAATGAACTTTTGGGTTACTTTCAGTTTTGGGCTACTATGACTAATACTGCCATGAATATTTTTGAACATTTTGTTTTGTATACATCAGTACTCATTTCTGTTATGTATTATAAGTAGGAGTGAAAGTGTTGGGTCATGAGCATAGGCGTATGCTCAGTTTCAGTAGATACTAACAATTTCCCAGAGAGGTTAAACCAATTCACAGTCCTGGAGCCAGCCATATAGGAGAGCTCTAGTTGCTCAACAGCCTCTCCAGTCTTTGGTAATGTCAGTGCCAGTGCTGTTCATTAAGACATTTTGGTGGGGTGAAGTGGAATGTCATTAAAGTTTTACTTTGTATTTCCCTGATGGCTGGTGATGTTGAACATCTTTGCATATAATTATTGGTAACCTGGATATTTTTTTAAATGAGATGGTTTTTCAAATATTTTTCCCATTGAAAACACAAAGTTTATCTGTCTTATTGATTTATAGTACTTAATATATTTTGGATGCTACTTTCCAGATGTATTGCAAGTGCCTGCTCCTAGCTGTGACTTTTTTTTCACTTTTTACATGTGGTCTTTTGAAGAACAACAGTTAAGTCCCAATTATCAGTCTTTTCTTTTATAGATAATATTTTTGATGTCTTGCTAGCTTGGATTTGGATGGAAGTATTATTCTTGTTCTAATTGTGGCCACCCCCATTACACTTATGGTATATATAGGGCACAGAGAATGAAAAGACTGATTTACTTCTCAATTCTTGAGTCCACACCATAACTATAATGTAATTTCTCTCTCTTCTTTCCAGCTGTAGGCTTGGATGTGCAGATTAATGTTCAGGTTCTCGGCACAGAGGGGTTTGTGGTGGAGTGTACCTCAGGAGGGTGGTTCCCACAAGCCCAGATGGCATGGAGAGACAGCAGTGGGAATGTAATTCCACATTCATCAAAATCTTACTCTCAGGATGGAGCTGGATTATTACATTTGAAGATGACCATTCTTCTAAAAAATAGCACCCATGGTCCTGTAACTTGCTGCTTTTACAACCCAGTCACTGGTCAAGAGAAAAGGGCAGGTATTGTCATATCAGGTGAGTGCTTGTGGCTTGGTTTTATCAAGGAAGAATTGCCACATAAAATTTCATGTCCTTCTTCAATGTGGCCAACTAAAGAGAAAATTAAGTGGAAAAATAAATGTGAGGTTGTTTTATAAACTATGAACTGCTGTAGACATGCACTATTGAAAATGTATTAAGTTGCTGGGACAAGGAAAATACCAGGTGCTAAGGAGTTATTTTAAACAATGGAAGATATTAGAATCATTAAAGGAAAAGCCTTGTTCTGTATAGCATGTTAAGGCTTCCAAAGTTTTTATGTCCTTTGAGTGCTAGATTCACCTTTTTTGGGCTTTGTGACCTTGGGTATCACTTAACCTTCAAGACCATTGATTTATCTCATTTGGAAATGATAAAGTATATGTTATTTTGAGCTTGAAATGAAATATTGCCAGTGCAATAGTTTTACAAAACAAAGCAATATGCAAAATTAATATTGATTTAAACATTATGATGTCACAAGGGTACTTTATTACAGAAACTGGTTTGGTCCTAGTATTGCTTAACACAGAGACAGGGAATTATTTTAGTTTCATTTCTCAAGAGATGCTTTCCCAAAAAAGAAGAAGGAGGAGAATGTTCCCTGAGAGACATCATTGGTGTCTACCAGAGGGTCTTTGGATGTGATTTCAGATCAATTTTACCTCTGTTGTTAGATTACTCTGAATAGAAGAAGGTAAGCATTTAACTGGATCCAGTTCACAGAGGCTTAATATCAAGGAAATATCCTGTCTCTTAACAGCCATGAGTGAACAATTAGAAAGCTGATAAAATAAATACTGTAAGTACTTTTTTTTTTCTTTCTGTTCAGCAGAAACCCATCTATTTCAGGTGCTTAGGTCCCTTTGTGACCCAAAATAAACTCCTTTAATCAACTCACCATTTCAGTTTTCTGCGCCACTTCATGGGAGTATTACTTCTGGTTTCCCTTTTAATCCCACGTTTCCCTTCTGAGCCATTTAGGTTTCCCGGACTGACCAACAGTAATCAGCGTTGTTGAAGGTAAGGTGTGAATCTAGAACCTCAGATCTCATGCTCCTTTCCTGTTTATTTTTAAAATTTCAAATAGAAGCCTTTCAAAAATGAAGAAAGCAAATTGAGTCATGGTGATAGCCAAGTAGGGGGGATGCCTTGACAATGGATTTGTGCTATTTTTACATGTTATTTTTGTTGTTGTTGTTTCTAGAATCCATGTGTGCCTCAGGTTCTAATAGTCTGGTGTTAATTTAGTAGGTTAGCCTGCTATACTTCACATCATCTTAAATTGAAATACACTAAGATATTTATTTTATGTTCTGTATCTGAAAATCCCAGTCTCTGGAGGTATTGCCTGTATAATTCTGTGGTTTTTCTGTTCCCAATCTCTCCTTCATTATTTGGGAACCCATGTTTGTCTCTTTTTATATCTTATATACAAGGATCTTAAAACTCCACTCTCCAAATCCCTAGTAATTGGCAGAAAATGATGGGCAAACGTTGACTTTCAACTTTACTGATTTTCTAAACTTTGAGAAATTTGAGGAATTACCTGCTTTATCAACACTCAGCAATTCCTTTCCTTCCTTCCTTCCTTCCTTCCTTCCTTCCTTCCTTCCTTCCTTCCTTCCTTCCTTCCTTCCCTCCCTCCCTTCCTTCCCTCCCTCCCTCCCTCCCTCCCTCCCTCCCTCCCTCCCTCCCTCCCTCCCTCCTTCCTTCCTTCCTTCCTTCCTTCCTTCCTTCCTTCCTTCCTTCCTTCCTTCCTTCCTGTGGGTGGCAAGCCACCCAGGTGCCAAGGCAAGAGACTGAGGGCACAAGCTGTTCCAGTATAATAAAGAAAATATATAGAATAAGAATAGTTATATTAGAAATAGATTATAGATATGATTATATGTGAATATTATTAATCATTAGTTTGTAGCATTACGTTTTATTCCAATATTATAATAATCTTTGTTCTACAATTATAACGTAGGAAAAACCAGGCCATACAGAGACAGGAGCTGAAGGGACATGGTGAGAAGTGATCAGACAAGAGTGTGAGCCCTCTGTTACACCCAGACAGGGCCACTAGAGGGCTCCTTGGTCTAGCGATAACACCAGTGCCTGGAAAGGCACCTGTTACTTAGCAGACTTTGGTCTAGCAGTAGTGCCAGTGCCTGGGAAGGCACCCACTACTTAGCAGACTGGGAAAGGGCGTCTCCCTTTCCCCGGGGGACTTAGGGAAGACTCTGCTCTACCACCTCCTGTGGAAGGCCTGATATCCATCAAGCCTGTCCGTAGCCATCCAGAGGCCTAAAAGTCTCCCTGTGATGCTGTGCTTCAGCGGTCACATTCCTGGTGCACTTTCATGTTCCACCCTGTACACCTGGCTCCACCTTCTAGATAGCAGTAGCAGAATTAGTGAAAGTATTAAAGCCGTTGAGCTTTCTGAAAAATGCATAGAAGAAATAATGATGTAAGCTGTTCCCTTTGTCTCTTTGCCTCGGCTACCAAATAGGGAAGGGCCCCCTGTCTGATGGACACGTGACTCGCATGACGTTACCTATCATTGGAGGTGATTCACACTCCTTACCCTGCCCCCTTGCCTTGTATACAATAAATAACAGCGCAGCCAGGTATTTGGGGCCACTACCGGTCTCTGCGTCTTGGTGGTAGTGGTCCCCCGGGCCCAGCTGTCTTTTCTTCTATATCTTTGTCTTGTGTCTTTATTTCTACGCTCTCTCATCTCCACACATGAAGAGAAAAACCCACAGGCCCAGTAGGGCTGGACCCTATCCCTTCCTTCCTTCCTTCCTTCCTTCCTTCCTTCCTTCCTTCCTTCCTTCCTTCCTTCCTTCCTTCCTTCCTTCCTTCCTTCCTTCTACATTTTGATCAGGATATTAGATATTCTCTTCTGGGAGAATTTTTCTGTTAAATTGGTCTCACAGGAACTCCCTACAGGGAATTTAAACACTGAATGTCAGATGTCTTTCTTAGTTTTATTTCTGTGACTTTAGAGCTCTTACTTTTTCTTTAAACTTTCTAAAATTTCACCAGTGGCACTTCTGATCCAGTCTCACAACTATGGAGTTTTCCAAATTCAACATTTACTGTGGCATCCAAGGCTCTGTTCTATAATTTCCCTCCTTTCGTGGATTGTCCACTAGAATGTAGGAACAGAAGTAGGAATTCATCCTTTCATCCAATACTGTTCTATTCTTGACACAATAACTCCCAAACTCTGTTCTTTCCCCTAGTTCAGCTTCACTGACTGACAACCCTCATCTGGGCTCAGAGTTTATAGCATGGAGTGCAATGGGGACCTTAAGTGTGGCTCCTACTTCTTCAGCAGTAACCTTCCATGCACAATGTAATCTTATAATTCTGTTGCTGTACTTACCAAGTCTTTCTACTCTTTCTTTCAGATATCCTGTTCAAATCAGAATATATGTCATTGATGTCACATAAAATTTCATATCCTTGGATATATTTGAGCATTGTGGTTGCTCTTCTGTTTCTCAGAATAAAAGGTATTTAATTCAGGAAAGGTAATGAGTTCTGAAGCCATTCCTTCTTTACTTGATACCAAGTGTTTGGAGGAGGTTCACACAAAACAGTGTCAACCTCAAAGCATCTCACTGCTGTACTTGCCAAAGAAGGTCTTAATATCTTGAGTTATATCTCAGGATGAGCTAGTGTTCTCCATGTTTATGTGGTTCTCCAGAGCGAAAGTGCTGCTGCTGCCATAGTAGCTGTCACCTCCAAAATCTCCTGATCCTTGCGGAGCCATCATTACTTATTTCTTCTCACTTGGGCCATTTTCTGGAATTTAAATAATAATAGTTTTGAGGCTAGGCACAGTGACTCACGCCTGTAATCACTAGCACTTTGGGAGGCCAAGGCAGGTGGATCACCTGAGATCAGGAGTTCAAGACCAGCCTGGACAACATGGTGAAACTCCGTCTCTACTAAAATACAGAAATTAGCCAGGCATGATGGTGGGTGCCTATAATCCCAGCTACTCAGGAGGATGAGACGGGAGAATCACTTGAACCTGGGAGATGGCGGTTGCAGTGAGCCGAGATCATGCCACTGTACTCCAGCCTGGGCAGCTGAGCGAGACTCTGTCTCAACAACAACAACAACAACAAAAATAATAATAGTTTTGAATATATATATATATATATTTGTTTTTGTTTTTGTTTTTGTTTTTTTGAGACAGAATCTTGCTCTGTAGCCCAGGCTGGAATAGTTTTCTCTTCCACAGGCATCTATGGATTTTCAGACTTATTCCTCAAATTCTCCAGAATATTTTACCTTGATTATAAGAAAAAGAAAAACACATGAACCAATAATCCAATTCTTGGTTCTCCTGAATCTTCTCTCAGCTCCCCTTTGTTTTTCCTATGAAATTAACCTAAACATACACCCCTTGCATCACTAAGGGTGGGAAATGCAGCCTTAATTTCAGGGAGTTGAAAACAGAAGGCAGAGAAGGCATTGGATACATTTGAGAATGGCCCCTCACAGTACTGGATCTTAGAACTTCAGACCATGCAAGATGAGTAACAGAAATGACATGTTATGCCATCAAGTATTCTAGATTTCCTGAGAGAAAGAAACTGTGATACATTCCAGGCTGCTTTGTATAGAGAAGGAGATGGACTAGGAGACTTTGGGAAATAATTTCATCCATAGTGACATAAATATAATTGATAAGACAAGGTGCCTTTTGAGAGTTATCATTAAAATGAAACTCTTCTATAGTTCAGAAAACATAAGCCTAAAAATGAAAATAGAGTTCATCTTGGCTAGTCCTATATAATTCATAAAGACCTGTATAACTTTGAATGAGTATTTATCATGTGCCAGGAAATGTGATAAACAATTTATAGTTAATGTCATCCAAACACCCTATGAGATAGGTTCCATTTATTATCACCATTTTTTGGATGAAGAAATTAGTCATCAGAGTTTTCAGTTAAATTGTTCAAGCTCAAACATGTAGAGCCAGGGCTGAAACTTAGACGTTTCAAATGCGAACACTTTGCTCCAAATGTAGTGATGCTCTTCTCCACTAAGATGTGAGGTATCAACATCATCCTTGCGTACTTTCAGTGATGGGGAGGTCACTAACTCACTCATTAGGCAATTTGACTTATCTGCTCAACAAATGTATGCTGAGCATCTCAGGGATTACGTACTGTTCTAGATATTAACAGTAAAGCAAAAGGAAAAAACAGCTTAAAGTCTTTGTCCTTGTTGAGGTTACTTCTAGTGTGATGTAAGGAAACTCTTCCTTTTAGGACTTTCCTGTTAATAGTTTCTGGTATTTGTGGTTTTAAAAACTCACACACACAAAAACACAGAACCAAAACAAAAGAAAAACTCAAACAGAAAGCATCATGTTCTTTTCTGGATCTTCTTCACCCTAAGCCAAGTATTTATAGTTATTGGTTCTTTGCATAATGTGTCTCAGAATTATACAAGTTTTGTCATTTTCTTCTAGAAATGTTATAAATAAGCAAAAGAATCTTTTAAAAATCTAGTTTGAGGCTTATGCCTGTAATCCTAGCACTTTTGTAGTCTAAAAGGAGCAGATTGCTTGAGTTCAGGAGCTCAAGACCAACCTGGCCAACATAGTGAAACCCCGTCTCTAATAGAAATACAAAAAGTTATCTGGGTGTGGTGATGCATGCCTGTAGTTCCTAGCTAGCTGGGAGGCTGAGGCACGAGAATCGCTTGAACAGAGGAGGTGGAGGTTGCAGTGAGCCAAGTTCGTGCCACTTTACTCCAGCCTGGGTGACAGAGTGAGACTCCGTCTCTAAATAAATAAATAAATAAATATCTAGTTTGATATGGGAAAGCATGGTTTAATAAGGAGAATTGCCCAGACTTGAAATAATCTTTCTCACACCATAGTAAGCTCTCTAGAATATAAGTTTTCAAGCAAAGTTTGAGTGACTAAATAGCAGGAATGCTATAAAGAAGATCCTTCAGTTATACCTTCAGGGCATTACAACTGTGAAATTATTGGGTTCCAAAGCACTTTTGTCCTCTTAGTTAACTCAGAGTTTCCCCAAACTACCATTTTGTTTGTCCTACAAACATCAGACTCATATATGTTATAGTGACCAGGGTCCCATTCTCTCTACATCTTATTTTCATGTTGTGATCAACAAACATACTGCACAGAGTGTGGGAAAGTAGGAAAATACTGTTCTCCAGTACCCTCATCTATCCTAAGCCCAAACAAGTCCTCCCCTCATTCCTGATTCCTGGCTCTATCTCATTCACAATCCTGCTTTTGATGCCTGAGCTGTGACTTAGGTTGAATAGACCTAAATAGACATTACATTGAGACCTTAAAATAATTTCCTTAATCTAGCATGTTTGTTGCTGTTCCAATGTATTCCAAAAGAGCTAGCTTCCTAATTCTCCTTCTCCTTGATCCTTTTTCAGTTGCAGAGAATATAAGGTGTGTTCACCTTGTGTTTCAGTGTCTACCTTTCCTGATGTATATTGGCATTTTGCCTATCTATTTACAATTCAGGAAAAGAGGTAAGTGGTACTAGAAAAATAGAATTTCTCAGTTCATCTCTTCTTAGCCTGGTACCCTCTTTACTTGGATGTATTTAGATAAAGCTGGGCAACTTTCCTAGCAACAACAGAAGGAGTCAGGATTTGGGGACCGCCTTAGAAACTTTAGATGCTGCCCTCTGAACTGTGCAAGTTGCAAAATCTTAGGCTTCTCTGATGACTGCCTGTATTTCCAGCATCACCTGTGGTCACAATTGCTTGCATACCAGGGGAACAGATATATTCCTTGAGGTCTGGCAACCATTTCATCCAAGATTATGGGGTCCAGATGCTCATTTACAAAACACAATTATTTGTGTCACCAAATGTTGGCTCCAAGACAGTGATTAATAACCATTTTTGCATCAGAGATCCCATTTGAAAAATTAATGAGTTCAAAAGGCCAATATTACATGTTTTATTTCCTATTCAGTTTCAAGACTATTGAAAGCCATTAATTGATCATCTTGTGAAATGGTTTGGCTCTGTGTCCCAACTCAAATATCACCTTGAATTGTGATAATCTTTACGTGTGAAGGGCGACACCAGGTAGAGATAATTGAATCATGGGGGAGTTTCCCCCATGCTGTTCTCATGATGGTGAGTGAGTTCTCATGAGATCTGATAGTTTTATAAGGGGCTTCCCCCTTCACTTGGCACTCATTCTCTTTCCTGACACCTTGTGAAGAGGTGCCTTTCACCATAATTGGAACTGTGCATCAATTAAACCTCCTTTTTTTATACATTACTCAGTCTCAGGTATTTCTTCATAGTAGTTTGAGAATGAACTAATACATCTTGCCTATATATTTAGATGTTACTAGAAGTGCAGCTATATTTATATACTTTGTTATGATAGCATCTGAGAATTTAGCAATACTTTTTATTTGTTTGCAGTTACTGGGAGTTATTTACATAAAACAATGACGATCAAAGTAAACACTAAACAAAAGAATCACTTTATTCTTTGCAAGAGCTTTGCCTTCACTCCTAAGACATAACTGGTCCAGATGCTACATAGATAGTCTTTTCAAACCTTTTATATATTTTGAATTTTCCCCAGCATAACCCATTCCATCTATTTGCACCTCAAAGTATAAACCCAAGCCTCAAATCTTAACAAACTAATGAGCCCAAAGGACAAGCCCACCAGGATCAACAAAAGCTGGCAAGAATGTTTAAGAATGTATAAAATAGAATTCTATTTAAATCAGTATGTAATTTCCTAAACTACTCTTTCTGACTACAGTATATATACTGCAATATCTATCTGTCTGTCTATATCCACCAAATATTATTTTCAAGTTATTTTTAAGCAATTGAGAAGACTAAGAAAATATTTTGTGTACTGGAAGAAATCAAAAGATGCAATCAAAACCTTATTTTGACTTTTTTCTTTCTCCCTCCCTCCCTCCCTGCCTCCCCCACCTCTTCCTCTTCCTCTTTCTCCTCCTCTGCTCCTCCTCCTTCTTCCTCCCTCCTCCTTCTCTTCTTCTTCTCCTCCTCCTCCTCTCCTTCTCTCTTCTCCTCCTCTCCTCCTCCTCTCCTCCTCCTCCTCCTCCTCCTCCCTCCTCCTCCTCCTTCTCCTTCCTTCCCTTCCTCTTCTCCTCTCCTTCTCCTTCTCCTTCTCCTTCTTTCTTCTTCTTCTCCTTCTTCTTCTTCTTCTTCTTCTTCTTCTCTTCTTCTTCTTCTTCTTCTTCTTCTTCTTCTTCTTCTTCTTCTTCTTCTTCTCTCTCTCTCTCTCTCTCTCTCTCTCTCTCTCTCTCTCTCTCTCTCTCTCTCTCTCCCCCCCCCCCCCTCTCTCTCTCCATGGGCATCTTCTAAATCCAGGTTGCTTATTTTGTTTTGAAGTCCACATTGGAGTCAAGTGGACAAAGATGATTACCAGAGCCCTCATAAAGGAAGAGTCTAATAAAAATATCCACATATATCTGGGACCCCAAAGAAGTGAACATCAAAATAGTCTGTGTAACAATTCACTAAAAATATATCTCATAGAGCATAATAATAAGAAAAATACCTTTTCTCCATCAGTACCAAACAGTAGAATTTGAAAATAATTCTGCCTTAATCATTCATATACATAAACCCTCCCTTAATGAGATTGTAGCCATTAACTTGGTGAAGATTGGTGAAATTTGAATATATTTTGAAGATAAAGGCAACTGATTAATGTCCTATTAGATATTGAGGTGCAAGAAAACAAAAAGTGTCAAAGATGATTTTAGGTTTTTCAGAAATAGCAACTATGAAATAGAGTTGCTGTTTATTAGATACACAATATAAATATTTTTAATATATTTAAAAAATAAAAGAATGAATTCAAAATAAGAATCAAAGATGAAACTAATAAAAAGATCAAGAATAGTTGAAAGAGATCAACTAGAATGTCTAGGAATTAAATATATAATAATTAAGATTTAAACACAAGGTGGATAAGTAAAACAGGCGACCAGGCACAATTAAAAGAGAACTGGACTGTTGGCACTAGATAAGATAGCGTGAGTACATCCTGCCCTGTCTCTTTAATTGAATATCGCTTTAAAATTGGACAGAATGCATCAAGCAGATATTTGAGGATATTGTAAAGCAAACAGTAGCAATCAGATTAAGGAAGACCAGAAACCAAGGAAATACCAAACCAGCAATGAGTTTGTCATTTTTTCCCTCTGGTATACCCAAGTGATATGGTTTGGCTGTGTCCCCACCCAAATCTCAACTTGAATTCTATCTCCCAGAATTCCCACATATTGTGGGAGGGACCCGGGAGGAGGTAATTGAATCACAGGGGCCAGTCTTTCCTACGCTATTCTTGTGATATTGAATAAGTCTCATGAGGTCTGATGGGTTTATCAGGGGTTTCCGCTTTTCCTTCTTCCCCATTTTCTCTTGCTGCCACCATGTAAGACGTTCCTTTCACCTCCTGCCATGATTCTGAGGCCTCCCCAGCCATGTGGAACTGTAAGTCCAATTAAACCTGTTTTTCTTCCCAGTCTCGGGTATGTCTTTATCAGCAGCATGAAAACGGGCTAATACAGTAAATGGGTATCAGTAGAGTGGGGTATTGCTGAAAAGATACCCCAAAATGTGGAAGAGACTTTGGAACTGTGTAATGGGCAGAGGTTGGAACAGTTTGAAGGACTCAGAGGAAGACAGGAAAATGTGGGAAAGTTTGGAACTCCCTAGAGAATTGTTGAACAGCTTTGCCTAAAATGCTGATAGTGATATGGACAATAAGATCCAAGGCCGGGCGCAGTGGCTCAAGCCTGTAATCCCAGCACTTTGGGAGGCCGAGACGGGCGGATCACGAGGTCAGGAGATCGAGACCATCCGGGCTAACACGGTAAAACCCCGTCTCTACTAAAAAATACAAAAAACTACCCGAGCGAGGTGCCAGGCACCTGTAGTCCCAGCTACTCAGGAGGTTGAGGCAGGAGAATGGCGTAAACCCAGGAGGTGGAGTTGCAGTAAGCTGAATCCCGCCACTGCACTCCAGCCTGGGCAACAGAGCAAGACTCTGTCTCAAAAAAAAAAAAAAAAAAGATCCAGGCTGAGATGGTCTCAGGTGAAGAAGAGGAACTGGTTGGGAACTGACACAAGGGTTACGCTTGTTATGTTTCAGCAAAGAGACTGGTGGCATTTTGCCCCTGCCTGAGAGATTTGTGGAATTTGAACTTGAGAAAGATGATTTAGGGTATCTGACAGAAGAAATTTCTAAGCAGCAAACCATTCAAGAGGTGACTTGAGTAACGTTAAAGGTATTCAGGTTTTTTTTTTTGGAGATTGAATTTCACTCTTGTTGCCCAGGTTGTAGTGGAGTGGCACAATCTTGGCTCACTGCAACCTCCACCTCCTGGGTTCAAGCAATTCTCATGCCTCAGCTTACTCAATAGCTGGGATTACAGGTGTCTGCCACCATGTCCAGCTAATTTTTAAAATATTTTTACTAGAGGCAGGGTTCCACCATGTTGAGCAGGCTGGTCTCAAACTCCTGATCTCAGGTGATCCACCTGCTGTGGCCTCCCAAAGTGTTGGGATCACAGGCTTAAGCCACTGCGCCTGGCCAGGCATTCAGTTTTAAAAGGGAAACAGTGGATAAAAGTTCAGAAAATTTGCAGCCTGACTATGCAATAGAAAAGAAAAACCCATTTTCTGGGGAGAAATTCAAACCAGCTGCACAAATTTGCATAAGTAGCAAGGGGCCTAATGTTAATCCCCAAGACCACAGGGAAAATGTCTCCAGGGCATGTCAGAGATCTTTATGGTAGCCTCTCCCATCACAGGCCTGGAGGCCCAGGAAGAAAAAGTGGTTTTGTGGGCCAGACCCAGGGTCCCTGTGCTGTTTGAAGCCTAGGGACTTGGTGTTCTGTGTCCCAGCTGCTCCAGCCATGGCTGAAAGTGGCCAACATAAAGCTTAGGCTGTGGTTTCAGAGGGTAGAATCCCCCAGCCTTGGCTATTTCCACGTGGTGTTAAGCCTGCAGGTTCACAGAAGTAAAAAATTGAGGTTTGGGAACCTCCACCTAGATTTCAGAAGATGTATGGAAATGCCTGGATGCCCAGACAAACTTTTGCTGCAGGGGTGGGGCCTTCATGGAGAATCTCTCCTACAGCAGTGCAGAAGGGAAATGTGGGATCAGAGGCCCCACAAAGAGTCCCTACTGGGGCACTGACTAGTGGAACTGTGAGAATAGGGCCACCGTCCTTCAGACCCCAGAATGGTAGATCCACTGACAGCTTGTACCATACTCCTGGAAAAGCTTCAAACATTCAGTGCTAGCCCATAAAAGCAGCCAGGAGTGGGGCTGTATCCTGCAAAGCCAAAGAGACAGAGCTTCCCAAGACCATGGGAACCCACTGCTTGCATCAACATGACCTGGATGTGAGATATGAAGTCAAAGGAGGTAAATTCAGAGCTTTAAATTTTGACTGCTCTGCATGGGTTCTGTACTTCTTTGTTCTGGCCAATTTCTCCCATTTGGAATGGCCATATTTACCAAATACCTGTACCCTCATTGTATCTAGGAAGTAACTAGCTTGCTTTTGATTTTACAGGCTCATAGGCAGAAAGGACTTGCCATGCCTGAGATGAGACTTTGGACTGTGGACTTCTGGGTTAATGCTGAAATGAGTTAAAGCTTTGGGGTCTGTTGACAAGGCATGATTGCTTTAGAAATGTGAAGACATGATATTTGGAGAGGCCAGTGGAGGAATGATATGGTTTAGCGGTGTCCCCACCCAAATCTCAACTTGAATTTTATCTCCCAGAATTGCCACACGTTGTGGAAGGAACCCAGTGGGAGGTAATTGAATCATGGGGGCTGGCCTTTCCCATGCTATTCTCGTGATAGTGAATAAGTCTCACTAGAGCTGATGTTTTAACAGGGGTTTCTGCTTTTGCTTCCACTTCATTTTCTCCTGATGCCCCCATGTAAGAAGTGCCTTTCACGTTCCACCATGATTCTGAGGCCTCCCCAGCTATGTGGAACTGTTAGTCCCGTTAAACTTATTTTTCTTGCCAGCTCAGATATGTCTTTATCAGCAGCATGAAAACAGACTAATACACTAAGCCTGGACTCAAAGCACCATGAATCCCAGAAGGTGTCATCAATGCAAACAGTAAAAGCTCCAGGAAAAATCTTCTAGTTAAGATTTCAGAAATGAGAAAGGAATCTCTGGTTTGTGGTGGTAGTGGTAGCATGAAACTAGAAGTGTTTGTGACTCCTAGAAATAGACTTTCCACTTTTCTCAGAAGATCTACGGCAAAAAGAGGGTGGAGAAACCCTAAGTGACTTTGTCTCTCCATGTCCTAGTGCTGCTCAGTCATGGACACAAGTACAGTCACAGGAAGTGTACAGCATAGTGGAGGTATATAAAAACCCAAGATTTCTGGCCTGAAATACCAAATAGACAAGCCCTAGGGAACTAGAAATTACCAGAGAGAGAGCAGAGAGGAAAGAACCTTGGGAAATTGATTCCATAAAGTTGTTTATGAACTCCAGGGTTCATCTCAGAACTTTAAATGTATACATCTGATTAAAAAAATCCCAGCACATAGAAGATATTGAGGACTAAGCTAAGGGAAATATCATTGCCTATAGCACATACACAAGACAAATATGAAAAATACTTTAAAAAATAATTTAGCAATAATTTTTAAATAATTGCTTTCAAAGAGGAATTGAAAAATACATGAAAGGTCAGTGTTCATAGGACTTATAACCCAAACCCAACTGGGTCAGGTGTCCACGAAAACAAAAATATTAACATGCCCCATAAGATTTAACAAGAATCTGAGATTTATAACATCATATTCAAAATATCCAGAAGACAATCCAAAACTACTCAGTATGTGAAGAATCAGGAAAATCTCAGCATGCATGGGTAAGAACAATAGGGAGCAACACTGAGATTACATAGATGTTAAAATTATCAAAGAATTTAAAACTGCTACTATAAAAATATCCAAGAAGTAATGGCAAGCACTCTGAAACAAATGGGAAATGAAGCTTCAGCAAAAAAATAGAAAATATACAGAAGAACCACCTAGAAATCCTAGCGCTAAAAGCTACAATAGTTTTTTTTTTTTAAATTATCACAGTATAGGCTCAATAGCAGAATTGAGATGACAGAGAAAATATTCAATGTTCTTGAGAGATAGATGCATAGAACTTATTCAATGTGAAGACCAATGAGAAAAAAGAATAAAAAAAGAGTAGAGTTTCAGGGACCTGTAGGACAATAGCAATAGAATGAAACTTGTGTCCTGGGAGTTTCAGTACAAAATATAAAGAGTTAAGCACAGTAAAGATATTTGAAGAAATCGAAAACTTCACAAATTTGTCAGAAGACATAACCTACACATTCAAAAAGTACAGTGAACCCCCAAATAGAAATCTAGGGAAATCCATGGCCATACCATAACAATCAAATGATTCCAAAGGTAAAGCCATAGAAAAATTATTAAAAACATCCAGAGAAAATGGATGCATTACTTATGAGGGAAAACAATAGTACAAACAACTGTGGAATTCTAATCCAAATCCATCCATGGTGTCAGAAGGAAGTGACTTTTTTCTACGCTGAAAGTAAAGAACTGCCAAACCATAATTTTATGTCCAGTGAAAATATACTTAAATAATGAAAGTTAGTAAAAACATTTTAAGGAGAAAGAAAATCTTGGATAATTCTTTACCAGCAGAACTGCTTCAAAGCACTGCAGTTCTTCAGAAGGGAGATAACAGCAGAAGGAAATGTGGTCATTAGGAGTTAAGGAAGACAAATCATAACTATTGAAGTAAATCTATTACAATATTCCTTTCCTCTTGAGTTCTTTAACATATTTGATGATGAAAAGCCAAAAAAATAACATTATCCGATTGAATTTTTAATTTATGTATATATACTTGTAATATATAAAACAACTACAACATAAGTAGAAATGATAAAGAGCTCTATTGTAGTGATAAAATGGTGTTTCTCAGTAGATTATGAAAAGTTGAGCATGTATAATTTAATTCCTAGTGTAATCAAAATGATACAAATTGATAGAGTCAAAACCAAAAAAGATAAATAAATTAAAATGTGATTTTTAAAAAGTTCCTCTAAAATGCAGGAAAGAGTAAACAGGTATGACAAACAGGAAAAATAGAGAAATTAAGTAATAAAATGGTAATAATTACTTAAATATAAATTCTCTAGTTTTGTCAATTATTCCTTTACAGTTTGAAGTCATGATATTAAGTTGATATACCATTGAAGTGGATAAGCTTTACTGGCAAAAGAAAACATTAATTATTATGTGTGTCTAGTAATGCTTTCTTGTCTTACCATCTATTTTGCCAATAGTAGTATGGCTACTTTTTGTTTTCTTGCATCTCACTATCAACAGGACATTAATCAGTTTCCTTTATCTTCAAAATATATTCAAATTTTACCAATTTTCACCAAGTTAATGGCTACAATCTTGATTTATATTTGTATTGTACATATTTTCTTTTTATTTAGCTTAAAATATTTTATATTTAAATTTTTCTGCATATTTATGATTTTGTGCATCTCTTGGAAAAGGATATAATTAGATTTAAATTTTTAATCTATTCTATTTTATAATTATTGCCTCTTAAATGAATCATTTATACTTTTAGCTTATTGATGTTTCAAATTTCTAACATCATTTTGTGCTTATCTGACCCTCCTGTTTTATATACATATTTCTATTTTTCTTCATTTTCATTGTATTGTGTTTTAAACATTGCATTTTCTGTTTGTAATTTTAATTATTCCATCTGTTTTTACTTATAACGACATATAATTTATACAGCGTTTTTTTCCCCCACTATTTAAGTGGTTCATTTAGAAATTTCAACGTGTGTGTACTTACTATCAAGTCTAAATTTAATTAATACCTGAATTAGTCCGTTCTCACGCTGCTGTAAAGATACTACTAGAGTCTGAGTAATTTATAAGCAAAGGAGGTTCAATCGACTGGTAGTTCTGCATGGCTGGGGAGACCTCAGGAAACTTCCAATCATAGCGGAAGGGGAAGCAGGCATGTCTTAAATGACAGCAGGTGAGAGAGAGCACATGAGAGAGCAGGGAAAACTACCATTTCTAAAACTCGTGAGAATTCACTCACTATCATGAGAACAGCATGGGGGAAACCACCCCCATAATCCAATCACTTCCCTCTCTTCTACACATGGGGATTATGATTCAAGATAAGATTTGGGTGAGAACAAAAAGCCTAAGCATATCAATATCTTAAACACTCTCAGAAGATAAAAAGATCTTGGAATAGTTTAGTAACATGTAGTTCCATCAGGACATATGCTATGATCGCTGAAGATTTTAATTCTATGTTATTTAAACCTCATAGAACATTATTTTAATTATTGTTTTATATAGCATTGCTTGTTTATACTTATCTATAGTTTACAACTTTTTTGACTTCTATTTTTTCTTGCATATCAGACTTAACAAATACTATCACACTATCTGATAGCGTTTGTCTCACATTTATTTCAATGGCTACAGAATTTTAGTTTGAAGATTTTTTCCAGTGCATTGAACATATTATTTCACTATTGTGACTTCCACTGTTTCTATTCTATTGAGAAGTCTGCTTTTAGTCTAATTGGCGCTTCTGAATGTGAACTTTCTTTTTCTCTGGCTGCTCAAAAGAGTTTTTAGTGTGTGTGTGAGCACATGCCCATGTACATGCCTTTGTGGAATTCTTTTTATTTTTTAATAATAAGGATTAATTGGGCTCCCTGATTTTCTACATTAGTGTTTTTTGTCAGGTCTCAAAAAATCTCAGCTACCATTGTTTTAAATACAGCCATGTGTTGCTTAACAATGGGATACATTCTGAGAAATATTTATGTAGCCAATTGCATCATTATGTAAATACCATGTAGCATATTTACACAAACCTAAATGGTATTGCATACTACACACCTAAGCTATAAGGTATAGCCTATTATCCTAGGCTAAAAACCAGACCAGCATGCTACTGTACTGAATGCTATAGGCAATTGTAACACAATGGTAAGTATTTATGTATCTAAACATATCTAAACATAGAAAAGGGACAGTGAATATATGGTATAAAGGATAAAATATGGTACATCTGTACAGGGCGCTTATTATGAATAGAGCTTGCAGGACTGGAAGTTGCTTTGGGTGAGTAACTGAATGAGTAGTGAGTGAATGAGAAGGCTTAGGACATTTCTGTACACTCTTGTAGGCTTTATAAACACTGTACACTTAGCCTACACTAAATTTACTTTATTTGGTAATAGATTAACCTTAGCTTATTGTGACTTATTTACTTGTAAACTTAAAAATTTCTTAACTTTTTGACTGTTTTGTAATAACAGCTTAAGATACAAATGTACAATCATACAAAAATGTTTTCTTTCTTGATGTCATTATTCTATAAGCTTTTCCTAATAAAACAATTAAAAAAATTTTTTTTTGTTAAAAACTAAGATACAAATACACACCTTAACCTAGGCCTACTCAGGGTCAGGATCATCACTATCACCATTTTCTACTTCCATATTTTGTCCCCCTGGAAGATCTTCAAGGGCAATAGCACATATGGACCTGTCACCTCCTATGATAAGGATGTTTTCTCTTCTGTGATAATTCCTGAAGGACCTGCTGGAGGCTCTTCTTAAAGGAGGTGTCTCTGCAGAAGCATCCATTGTGGTTTGCTTGATTTTTTTCTTTTTTTCATTATAGATTTGCTTGTAAGCAGATAATGTACCACAGACATTCCTGCTCATTAATGCAATCCTTTCAGTATTGGGGTTCATATTTTCAAATATTTTAAGGAGCTTGTTGATGTCTGCAAAAGCTTCTGCTAAACCATTCACTCTGGATTTCCTGAGAAGTTCTTCTTTTTCTTCTCCTGCAGTTTCCTTGTCTCTTTTTTGTTCCTCAGCTATGCATTCTTGTTACAGTTCCAACAGCTCATTAATTAATTCCTCAGGATGACATCACTAGATGAAAGAAAATTTTCAGCTCCATTATAATCTTATGAGACCACTGTGATATATATGGTTCACTGTTAACCAAAACGTCATTATGTGGCACATAACTGTACTTCCTTTTCTCCTTTATTTAATTTGTCTTCTTTTTAACTTTAGATTCTGTCAATCAGAACTTTCTACTCCATTCTCTCTGTCTCTTAACTTCTCTCCTTTATTTTTGACTTTTTCTCTCCATGTTTATGCCTTCCAGTTTATTATCAAGTTTAGTAATCAATTCCTAAATATGAGTGATTTTTGTGGTACCCACTCTGAATTCTTAACTTCAGACATTATGTTTCAATATCATCAATTTTATTTACTACTTTTTCAAAGTACCTCTTCTCAAGTTACCTTTAATAATTTTTGTTCTGCAGATATTTCTTAGCTTGTCTCATCCAATTTTTAAATATAATATGTACAGGTGGTATTTTTTGGACCCTGTTTCATCTTTGAAATATCTAAAATTGTTTTGTAACTGTTTTCTGATTTCCTCTGGATGTTGTCTTTGTAGCTCTAAATCACTTAACAGATGTTTAATAAGAGATTACTATATACCAAACACATTTCTAAATACTGGGGATTCAACAGTGAACATCACAATGTTCTGCATTAATGAAATCAAAAGTATCATCTGTAACTTTATTATTGGTCCTTCTAGAGTTTGAGCCCTATGACAACCTTTTAAATATTTGAGTTTAGTAATCATGGCACCTTCTTTATCATCTTTTGTCCATTTGTTCCTTATGATTGACTTTGACCTCCTCCAATATTATGATCATCCTGTGTACTTTGTATATTAAAATTTCCTCTTCTGCCACTGAGCTACAATTAAAAATAATTTGTTTTATCCAACTGTTCAGAGCCTCCTTATGACATTTTCAGACACTTTGCCTCTACGTTTCTTCAACAAAAGTGTAAAAATAAATGAGAGCGTATTTTCAGTTTCCTGTGGATTAATGAGTAGAGATGACTTCTCACAGATTGTATTCATGGTTCAACCCAAATTGCACATATAGGCTCAACCAACCTACATACTCTATGACATCATAAAACCTTGGATAAGCCCAGAAAAAACAAGTAAATGAACCTACTCAACCTCCTTTTACCTTTATTAAGTGGGCTTCTACATATCTGGATTCTTAATTTGTGAATATTTTCAAGTCTTTATTTCTTTATAATGAATTGTTTGCATTTTTTCTTTCTCTTTTTTTCAGTCTCTGTTTCAGATGATCTGTTCTTATTGTATAGTATTTGGACAGATGATTTATGCATAATCTTGGGTATTCTAATGTTATTCTTCACCCTACTCATTTTTGTTCTACTTTATACTCTGAAAGGTAAGTGAAGCAGCAAGGGTGGGAGCTCCAAGGAAGTATATCCTGTACTTTTATCTGAATCTCTTGAAGGATTAGCTTTCACTCTGAAATATCTGTTAAAGGCTCAAATAACTCTGAAAAAATAGTGGCTTGGGTTATTCACGTTTTCCCTTATTTCAGCAAACTGACAGGAGCATTTTATGACTTACCTACACCTTGCTAATTGCTCATTTCACTATACTGCAAATCTCCCTTTACTTATAAAGAACATGTGTGAGAATCGGCTTTCACCAACTACTTTTAAGAATCAGTGGCACCAGATGACATGATTGTATATTTAGAAAACCCCATCACCTCAGCCCAAAATCTCCTTAAGCTGATAGGGAACTTCAGCAAAGTCTCAGGATACAAAATTAATGTGCAAAAATCACAAGCATTCTTATACACCAGTAACAGACAAACAGAGAGCCAAATCATGAATGAACTTCCATTCACAATTGCTTCAAAGAGAATAAAATACCTAGGAATCCAACTTACAAGGGATGTAAAGAACCTCTTCAAGGAGAACTACAAACCACTGCTCAGTGAAATAAGAGGACACAAACAAATGGAAGAACATACCATGCTCATGGAGAGGAAGAATCAATATTGTGAAAATGGCCATACTGCCCAAGGTATGATTCAATGCCTAGATTCAATGCCATCCCCATCAAGCTACCAATGACTTTCTTCACAAAATTGGAAAAAACTGCTTTAAATTTCATATGGAAGCAAAAAAGAGCCCGCATTGCCAAGACAATCCTAAGTCAAAAGAACAAAGCTGGAGTCATCACGCTACCTGACTTCAAACTATACTACAAGGCTACAGTAACCAAAACAGCATGGTACTGGTACCAAAACGGAGATATAGACCAATGGAACAGAACAGAGCCCTCAGAAATAATACCACACATCAACAGCTATCTGATCTTTGACAAACCTGACAAAAACAAGAAATGGGGAAAGGATTCCCTATTTAATAAATGGTGCTGGGATAATTGGCTAGCCATAAGTAGAAAGCTGAAACTGGATCCTTTCCTTACTCCTTATACAAAAATTAATTCAAGATGGATTAGAGACTTAAATGTTAGACTTAAAACCATAAAAACCCTAGAAGAAAACCTAGGGAATACCATTCAGGACATAGGCATGGGCAAGGACTTCACGTCTAAAACACAAAAAGCAACGGCAACAAAAGCCAAAATTGACAAATGGGATCTAATTAAACTAAAGAGCTTCTGCACAGCAAAAGAAAATATCATCAGAGTGAACAGGCAATCTACAGAATGGGAGAAAATTTTTGCAATCTACTCATCTGACAAAGGGCTAATATCCAGAACCTACAAAGAACTCAAACAAATTTATGAGAAAAAGAAACCCCATCAAAAAGTGGGCAAAAGATATGAACAGACATTTCTCAAAAGAAGACATGCATACAGCCAACAGATACATGAAAAAATGCTCATCATCACTGGCCATCAGAGAAATGCAAATCAAAACCACAGAGATACCATCTCACACCAGTTAGAATGGCAATCATTAAAAAGTCAGGAAACAGCAGGTGGTGGAGAGGATGTGGAGAAACAGGAACACTTTTATACGGTTGATGGGATTGTAAACTGGTTCAACCATTGTGGAAGACAGTATGGCGATTCCTCAAGGATCTAGAACTAGAAATGCCATATGACCCAGCCATCCCATTACTGGGTATATACCCAAAGGATTATAAATCATGCTGCTATAAAGGCACATGCACATGTATGTTTACTGCAGTACTATTCACAATAGCAAAGACTTGGAATCAACCCAAATGTTCATCAGTGACAGACTGGATTAAGAAAATGTGGCACATATACACCATGGAATACTATGCAGCCATAAAAAGGATGAGTTTTTGTCCTTTGTAGGGACATGGATGTAGCTAGAAACCATCATTCTCAGCAAACTATCGCAAGAACAGAAAACCAAACACTGCATGTTCTCACTCATAGGTGGGAATTGAACAATGAGATCACTTGGACTCTGGTAGGGGAACATCACACACCGGGGCCTATTATGGGGAGGGGAGATGGGGGAAGGATGGCATTGGGAGTTACACCTGATGTAAATGATGAGTTGATGGGTGCTGATGAGTTGATGGGTGCAGCACACCAACATGGCACAAGTATACATATGTAACAAACCTGCATTTTATGCACATGTACCCTAGAACTTAAAGTATAATAATAATAATAATAAAAATCAGTGGCACCAGAAAAAGACCCCAGTTCAGTCACACCTTGCTGTTGACCAATTGATTGTTGAACGTTTACTGTAGATCCACAGGAAAGGTTCTCCTTGACATCTCCACTCAACTCTTCCTTCAACTAAAGTTGTGACATGGTAAAGAAGGTACATGTGCAGGGAGGGGCAGCCCACCATTCAAACTGTGAGCAATTCCCATGTAAGAGCTACATGTCAGCCAACTACAAGAAAAAGTTGAGGGAACAGCAAGTCTGTGCTCACACCGAAGCAGGTTTATTTCATACCCTTCTTGTCATGGCTCCAAAACCTGAATTAGTTATGCAGTCATCTTACTTTGTACTTTCTGGGACTAATAAATAAATGTAATCTCTTTAGGGATCTGGGGACTATACAATGAGAAAAAATGGAGACCACATCTAAACTTCTTGCTACTTGCATTACAATTAAAGAAATTATTTTCTTAATCCAATTGTGTTCTGTCTGGAAAATGTAGATTTTGATCTTGATTTTTGTTGTGTTGGAGACGCCAGTGAGTATAGTTGTGGCCTCTGTGTACACTCCTTCTCCATCTTAATTAAATAGATTTAAAATCAATATGCCATCAATAACACTGATTGCTTCCTTAACAGATTTTGTACAACTATGGACATCAGGGTTCTCATCTGAAACAGAGGAGGCTTGAAGACAGTAGAACCAGTGATGTAAAACATTGAAGAAAAAGCATTTGGATCAAAAGTCTATACTTTTGAGTGAAGTCAAATAATTACCAATGTATAGGAAGAAAATAGAAATTTAAAGATTCTCAATATATCTTCGTTGCAAGTTTACATGAGAATTACCTAATTCAAATGTAATTGCATCAAAATTAGGATCTCAATCTAAAGAATATCTAATATGTAGAAAAGTAATAGCAAATAAACAAATGTATCATAAAATCTAAATATTTCCCTGAAATAAAGTAAATATATGAAAATCAGAAGTGTAAATGACTAAAATCTCTGGTTTTTAAATTGAGACTAAAATGGGATAAAATAACAAAATAAAAGATGTTTGGTTTTCAGGACATATGCTTAAAACTTAACGAGAGGGAAAGGTGGAGCAAGGTGGTTGAATAGAAGCCTTCAGCAATTGTACTCCGTGTAGGAACACCAAATTGAAGAACTATCTACTCAGAAAAGTACTTTCATAAGAACCAAAAATCAAGTGAGTGATCAGAGTAACTGGTTTTAACATCATATTCAGGAAAGAGGCACTGAAGAGTGTAGAAAAGACAGTCTTGAACTGCCTGCACATCCTTCCCCCATTGCCTAGCAATGGTCATGCGGCATTGAGAGAGAATCTGTGTGCTTAAAGGAGGGAGAGCACAGTGACTGTGCTATTTTGTATTGGAACTCAGTGCTTTCCTGACAGAGTGGAAAGCAACACAGGGCAGAATTCAGCTGGTGCCCAGAACCCAAGGAGGGAACATTTAGACCAGTCCCAGCCAGAGGCAAATTATTCATCTCAGTAGCTGGAACCTGAGTTCTGGCAAGTCCTAATACCATGGGCTTAAGAGCCCTTGAAAGACTATCTCAGTTACAAGGGCTGCAGTTCCTGGGAAAGTCCTCGTGCTGTGCAGGGCTTGGAGCCAGTGGACTTGGGGTATAAGTGACTTAGTGAGACACCAGCCGGATGGCCAAGGGAGTGCATGTGTGACTTCTCCTCCAAAGACAAGCAGTGAAGCTCATAATTCCAGGAGACACTCTTTCCTTCTACTTAAGGAGAGGAGGTGGGGGAGTAAAGAGAACTTTGTGTTACAACTTAGATACCAGCTTAGTCACAGTAGAACAGGGCATCAGGCAGGGTTCTGAGGTCCCCCTTTCATCCTGTATCCCTTGAACAACCTTTATAAACACTCTGGGCTGGAAGGGCACTTCCTACCTTAAAGGGAAGAACCCCATCCTAGGAGGATTCACCACCTGCTAACTAAAGAGCCTTTGGTCCCTGAGTAATTTGTAGTGGCAGCCAGATAGTACTTGTCACAGGCCTTGGTAAAGACTTAGAGCCATACTGGCTTCAGGTGTGACCCAGAACATTCCCAACTGTGGTGGCTACAGGGAGAGACCCCTTCTGTTTGAGAAAAGGAAAGTTGAGGGGACTTTGTCTTGCAGCTTGGGTACTAGCTGGGCTTTGGGGGTCTCCAATTCCAGGACTTGGCTTTTGGATGGCATTTCTGCACCTGCCCTGGGCCAAAGGGGAGCCCACTCCCCTTAAGGGAGACACTCAAGACTTGCAGCAATTGACACAAGCTGACTGAAAAGCCCTTGGGTCTTGAGTGAGCACAGACAGTAGCCAGACAGTACTTGCCACAGACCTGGGGTGGTGGTCGCCATGGGGAGAGACTCCTCTGCTTGAGAAAAGGTGAGGGAAAAGTGGGAAGGATTTTGTCTTGTGGCATAAGTGCCAGCTCAGCTGCAACAGCATAGAGCACCAGGTCAATTCCTAAGGTTTCTGACTCCAGGCCCTGGCTCCCAGATAACATCTCTGGACCCATGTGGGAATAAGGGAAACTTGCTGCCCCGAAGGGAAGAATGCAAGCATGGATGAATTTGCCAATTGCTGATTATAGAGTCCTTGGACCTTCGGTAAACATAGCCAGTAGCCAGCCAGTGGTCACTGCAGGCCTTGGGTGACAGCCAGTACTGTGCTGGCTTCAGGCCTGATGCAGCATAGCCCCAGTAGTGGTAGCCACAGTGGTGCTTGTGTCACTCCTCCCTCAGCAACAGGCAGCTCAACAAGGAGATAGACTGTTTGGGGGAAAGTAAGGGGAGAGAACAAGAATCTTTGCTTGGTAATTCAGGAAATTCTCCCAGATCTTACCAAAGACCACCAAGGTGGCACATCTACGAGTTTGCAAGAGCCACAGCATTAATGGGCTTGGGGTACACCTTAAAATAGATATGCTACAGTGAACAAAGACTTAGATAACATTATCCAAATTCCTCTGAATACATGGAAAGCTTTCTCAAGAAGACCTGGTACACACAAGCCCAGACTGTGAAGATTACAGAAGATACCTACCTTTCCAATGCCCAGACACTGACAAACATCTACAAGCATCAAGACAATCCAGAAAGTATTAGTTTTTCCCATACTGTTAATAAAGACATACCCAAGACTGGGTAATTTATAAAGGAAAGAGGTTTAATTGACTCAGTTTCACATGGCTGGGGAGGCCTCACAATCATGGTGGAAGGCAAAGGGGAAGCAAGACACATCTTGATGGCAGACAAGAGAGCTTGTGTAGGGAAATTCCTCTTTATAAAACAATCACATCTTGTAAGATTTACTATTATGAGAACAGCACAGGAAAAACCCACCCGTAGGATTCAATTATATCCCACTGGGTTCCTCTCATGACATGTGAGGATTGTTAAAATTCAAGGTGATATTTGGGTGGGGGAAACAGAGCTAAACCATATCACAGAAGAACATGACTTTTCCTTCATGGAGAAACAGAGATATGTGACTTTTCAGACAGAGAACTCAAAATAGCTGTTTTGAAGAAACTCAAAGAAATTTAACGTAACACAGAAAAAAAAATTCAGAATTCTATCAGATAAATGTAACAAGGAGATTAAAATAATTTTTAAAAATGGAGCAGAAATTCTGAAGCTGAAAAATGCAGTTGTCATACTAAAGAATCAGAGTCTATTAATAGCAGAATTGATCAAGCAGAAGAAAAAATTAGTTAACTTGAAGACTGCTGAATTCTACCAAACATTTAAAGAACTAATACTAATTATACTCAAAGTATTCCGAAAAACTTCTAAACTCAAGACCAGTATTATGCTGATACCAAAACAAGACAATGACAAATAAAAAAGAATTACAGGTCAATGTCTCTGATGAATATTGATGAAAAAAATACTTAACAAAATATTAGCAAATCAAATTCAACAACACATTAAAATGGTTATTCATCATGACCAAGTGGGATATATTCAGGGATGAAAGAATCATTTAACATACATAAATCAATCAATGTAATACATCATATCAATAGAATAAAGGGAAAAAGCATTTGATAAAAAAACTAAATATAGAAAGAACATACATCAATGTAATAAAAGCCATATACAACAGACCCATAGCTAGTATCATACTGAATGGGGAATAACTGAAAGCCTTTTCTCTAAGATCCGGAACACAACCAGGATGCCCATTGTCACTACTGTTATTTAAGATAGTACTGGAAATTCTATCTAGAACAATCAAACACAGGAAGAAAACAAAGGGCATCCAAACAGGAAAGGACGAAGCCAAATTATCCTAGTTTGCAGATGATACAATCTAATGTTTGGAAAAACCTAAAGACTCTACCACAAACCTATTAGAACCAATAAATTCAGTAAAGTTGCAGGATACAAAATCAATATATAAAAATCAATAGCATTGCTATATGCCAAACAGTGAACAATCTGAAAACAAAATCAAGAAAGTAATCCCATTAACAATAGCTACACATAAAATAAAATAGCTAGAAATAAATTAACTTAACCAAAGAAGTGAAAGATCTCTCTGATGAAAAGCATAAATTGTTGATTCAAGTAATTGGAAAGGACACTGTTAAAAAATAAAAAGGAAAGGTGTTTCATGTTCATGGTTTGGAATAATGAATATTGTTAAAGTGTTTATGCTATCCAAAGCAATCTACATATTTAATGCAATTGTTATTTAAACACCAATAAGAAAGGCCAGATGTGGTGGCTCATGCCTGTACTCCCAGCACTTTGGGAGGCCAAGGTGGGTGGATCACTTGCGGTTAGGAGTTTGAGACCAGCTTGGCCAATACAGTGAAACCCTATCTCTACTAAAAATACAAAAATCAGCTGGGCATGGTGGCAGGTATCTGTAATCTCAGCTACTCAGGAGGCTGAGGCAGGAGAATCACTTGAACCCAGGGGACAAATGTAAAAACCAATGACATTCTTCACAGAAATAGTAAAAACAATGCTAATATTTATATGGAACCACAAAGACCCAGAATAGCCAAAGCTATCCTAAGCAAAAAGAACAAAACTGGAGGAATCACAATACCTTATTTCAAATTGTGCTACAGAGCTATAGTAACCAAAATGACATGGTACTAGTATAAACACAGGTCCATAAACTAATGGAACAGAATAGAGAACCCAGTTAAATAACCATGCATCTACAGTGAGCTCATTTTTGACAAAGGTGTGCAGAACACACATTGGAGAAAAGACAAGCTTGTTCAATAAATGGTGCCAAGAATACTGGATATACATATGCAGAAGAATGAAACTAGATCCCTATTTCTCTCAATATACAAAAATCCAATTAAAATGGATTAAAGACTTACATCTAAGACCTCAACCTATAAAATTACTAAATTAAAACATCAAGGAATCTCTCCATTACATTGGAGTGAGCAAAAACTTCTTGAGTAATACCCCACAGGTATAAGCAACCAAAGCAAAAGTGAACAAATGGGATTACATCAAGTTAAAAAGCTTCTGCACAGCAAGGGAAGCAATCAAAATAGTGAAGACACAACCCACAGAATGGGAGAAAATATCTGCAAACTATTCATTTGACAAGGGATTAATAACCAGAATATATATATTAAAAGACAACTCTATAAAAAGAATTTTAATAATCTGATTAAAAAAACTGGAAAAAGACCTCAATAGACATTTCCAAAAGAAGATATAAGAATAGTAAATAGGTATGTGAAAAGATGCTCAACATAATTGACCATCAGAGAAAGGCAAATCAGAACTACAATGAAATATCATGTCACTCCAGGTGCTGGAGAGGATGTGGAAAATTGGAAAACCTCATACACTGTTGGTGGGAATGTAAATTAGTACAACCACTATGGAGAACAGTTTGAAGGTTCTTCAAAATGTTAAAAGTAGGAAGTCAAATTGTCTCTGTTTGCAGATGACATGATTGTATATTTGGAAAACCCCATCATCTCAGCCTAAAATCTCCTAAATTGATAAGCAACTTCAGCAAAGTCTCAGGATACAAAATCAATCTGCAAAAATCATAAGCATTCCTATACACCAATAATAGACAAATAGCCAAATCATGAGTGAACTCCTATTCACAATTGCTACAGAAAGAATAAAATACCTAGAAATCCAACTTACAAGGGATGTGAAGGACCTCTTCAAGGAGAACTACAAACCACTGCTCAATGAAATAAGAGAGGACACAAACAAATGGAAAAACATTCCATGCTCAAGGATAGGAAGAGCCAATATTGTGAAAATGGCCATACTGCCCAAAGTTGTTTATAGATTCAATGCGATCCCCATCAAGCTACCAATGACTTTCTTCACAGAATTGGAAAAAACTACTTTAAAATTCATATGGAACCAAAAAAGAGCCCTCATTGCCAAGACAATCATAAGCAAAAAGAACAAAGCTGGAGGCATCACATTACCTGACTTCAAACTATACTACAAGGCCACAGTAACCAAAACAGCATGGTGCTGGTATCAAAACAGATATATAGACCAATGCAACAGAATGGAGGTCTCAGAATTAACCTCACACATATAAAACCATCTGATCTTTGACAAACCTGACAAAAACAAGAAATGGGGAAAGGATTCCCTATTTAATAAATGGTGTTGGGAAAACTGGCTAGCCATGTGCAGAAAACTGAATACACCTTATGCAAAAACTAACTCAAGATGGATTACAGACTTAAACCTAAGACCTAAAACCACAAAACCCTAGAAGAAAACCTAGGCAATACCATTCAGGACATAGGCATGGGCAAAGACTTCATGTCTAAAACACCAACAGCAATGGCAACAAAAGCCAAAATTGACAAATGGTATCTAATTAAACTAAAGAGCTTCTGTACAGCAAAAGAAAATATCATCAGAGTGAACAGGCAACCTACAGAATGGGGGAAAATTTTTGCAGTCTATCCATCTGACAAAGGGCTAATATCCAGAATTTACAAGGAACTTAAACAAATTTACAAGAAAACAAACAACCTCCTCAAAAAGTTGCCAAAGGATATGAACAGACACTTCTCAAAAGAAGACACTTATACAGCCAACAAACATATGAAAAAAAGCTCATCATCACTGGTCATCAGAGTAATGCAAATTAAAACCACAATGAGATACCATCTCACACCAGTTGAAATGATGATCATTAAAAAGTCAGGAAACAACAGATGCTGGAGAGGATGTGGAGAAATAGGAACGCTTTTACACTGTTGGTGGGAGTGTAAATTAGTTCAACCATTGTGGAAGACAGTGTGGCGATTCCTCAAGGATCTAGAACTAGAAATACAATTTGACCCAGCCATCCCATTACTGGGTATATACCCAAAGGATTATAAATCATTCTACTGTAAAGACACATGCATGTGTATGTTTACTGCGGCACTATTCACAATAGCAAAAACTTGGAACTAACCCAAATGTCCATCAGTGATAGATTGGATACAGAGAATGTGGCACATATACACCAAGGAATACTAGGCAGCCATTAACAAGGATGCATTTGTGTCCTTTGCAGGGACATGGATGAAGCTGGAAAACATCATTCTCAGCAAACTAACACAGGAACAGAAAACCAAACACTGCACGTTCTCACTCATAAGTGGGAATTGAACAATGAGAACACATGGACACAGGGAGGGGAACATCACATACTGGGGCCTGTTGGGAGGTGGGGGGTTGGGGGAGTGATAGCATTAGGAGAAATACCTAATGTAGGTGATGGGTTGATGGGTGCAGCAAGTCACCATGGCATGTGTATACCTATGTAACAAAGCTGCAAGTTCTGCACATGTACCCCAGAACTTAAAGTACATGTATAAAAAATAGAGCTACCATAGGATCCAGCAATTCTCCTGCTAGGTATATACCCAAAAGAAAGGAAATCAGTATATTGAAGAAATATGCACTGCCAGGTTTATTTCAGCACTTTTCACAGTAGCTAAGATTTGGAAGCAACCTACATGGCCATCAACAGACAAATGGATAATGAAAATGTGACACATACACAAAAAGGAATACTATTTAGCTATAAAAAGAAAGAGATTCTGTCATTTGCAACAACATAGATGGTATTGGAGGTTATTATGCTAAGCGAAATAAACCAGGTGCAGAAAGACAACTTCACATTTAATGGCCTCGTTGCCTGGGGTGGCATCCGAAGTTTTTGGTCTCCTGACTGAATAAATCAAGGATGTGGACACATGAAAGGTGAGGTTAGAGCAGAAATTTAATAGGTGAAAGAAAGATAACAGCCTCTTGCTGCAGAGAGGGGTCCCTAAAAGGGTTGCCATTCCACAGTGAAATGCAAGGGTTTTTATAAATGAGCTAGTGGGAGGGGGTATCTTAGCTATATAGGACAAGAAAAACCATTTAGGATTAGGTGTGCCATCTGCATGGAGTGTGAATATCTGGCAGCCCCTGTCCCGACCTTTTATTACCCCGGCAGGTCCTTGGCCTGAGCTACTTCATGTAGCTTATCTCTTTCCTACTGTGCATGTGCTAGAAAAGGGGAGGTGGTGCCCTCATGTTTCACATGCTTGGCCCCAGGTAATCCTTTCTACTGGTGCAACTGCAGGCATCCCCCTGAACAAGATTCCAGCTTCCTTATCTATGTTTGCAGCCTGATCTTCCACACTGCTCTTTTTTAGAAGAGAAGTTCTGCCAAGGACTCTTTGCCTTGTCTGCCTAGTTAGTTTCTTTCTACTTCCTCTCTCAACGTGTTCTCACTTATCTGTGGGAGCTAAAAATATTTAAAAAATTGAAATCAGTGAGATAGAAAGTAGAAAGATGGTTACTAAAGGCTGGAAATAGTAGTTGCTGGTGGAGTGGAGAAGGAGGGATGGTTAATGAGTGCAAAGTAATAGTTAGAAAGAATAAATAAGACCTGGTATTTACTAGCACATCTGGTTAACCTTAGTAAAAACAAATTTAAAAACCCACAAAACTTAATTGTATATTTAAAAATAACTAGCATAGCATAATTGATTTGTTTAAAACATAAAGAATAAATGCTTAAAGTAATGGATATACTATATACCCTGACATGAATATTACACATTTTATGCCTGTATCAATATGTCTTATGTAATTCATAGCTATATATACCTACTATGTACCCACAATATTTAAAATTTAAAAACTAAAAAGAAGCCTTAGCCATAAAAGTGAAAGATCTCTACAATAAACACTATAAAACACTGATGCAAGAAATAGAAGAGGACACCAAAAAATGGAAAGATATTTCATGTTTATGGTTTGGAAGAGTGAATATTGTTATAATGTCCATACTACCCAATACAATCTGCAGATTGAATATAATTTCTATCAAAATACCAATGACATTTTTTTCACAGAAGTAGAAGAAGCAATACCAAAATTTATATGAAACTACAAAACACCCAGAATAACCAAAGCCATCCTGAGCAAAGAGGTAAAAAACTGGAGGCATCACATTACCTGACTTCAAATTATACTACAAAGCTATAGTAACCAAAACAGCATGATACTGGCATAGAGACAGACACATAGACAGAGAAAACAAAATAGAGAACCCAGAAAGAAATCCATACATCTACAGCAAACTCATTTTTGTTGAAGTTGCCAAGATGATACATTGGGGAAAGGACAGTATCCTTAATAAATGGTGCTGAGAAAACTGGATATCCATATGGAGAAGAATGAAATTAGACTCCTATCTCTCAAAATATACAAAAATAAAATAAAATGGACTGAAGACTTACTTCAAACTATGAAATTACTACAAGAAACATTGGAGAAACTCTGCAAAATTCTAACAACTCAATAAGAAAAAATCTAATAATCTGATTAAAAAATGAAAAAAAATCTAAATATCTATTTCTCAAAAGAAGACATCCAAATGGCAAAAAGGTATATAAAAAGACATCCAAATGGCAAAAAGCTCAGCATCAGCTCATCAGAGAAATGCAAATGAAAACTACAATGAGATGTAATCTCACTCCAGTTAAAATGGCCTTTATCCAAAAGACCATTGGCAAGGATGTGGAGAAAAAGAAATTCTCATACACTGTTGGTGGAAATGTAAATGAGTACAATCACTATGGAGAACAGTGTGGAGGTTCCTCAATTAAGTGAAAATAGAATTACTACTGTATGATCCAGGAATTCCACTGCTAGGTATATACCTCAAAGAAAAGATATCATTATATGGAAAAGATATCTGGACTCTCATTTCTATTGCAGTGCTGTTCACAATAGTAGATAAATTTGGAAGCAACCTAAGCGACCATCAACAGAGAAATGGATAATGAAAATGTGGCACATATACACAAGGGAGCACTATTCAGCCATAAAAACAAAGAGATTCTGTCATTTGAAACAATGCTGGTAGAATTGGAGGTCATTATGTTAAGTGAAATAAGCCAGGCACAGAAAGACAAATTTCCAATGCTCTCACTTATCTGTAGGAGCTAAAAATAGCAAAACAATTGCACTCGTGGCGATAGAGAGTAGAATGGCAATTACCGGAGTCTAGGGAGATTAGCCAGGAAGGGGAGATAACATGAGGATGGCTAATGGTTATGAAAATATAGTCAGAATGAATAAGATCTAGTATTTGATAGCACAGCTGGGTAGCTGGTCAACAATAATTTATTGCACATTTAAAAGTAATCAAAGGAGTATAATTAGGTATAATTTTATTGTAACACAAAGAAATTATAAATATTTGGGGCAATGGATACCTCATTTACCCAAATGTGATTATTATTGATAGTATGCCTGTATAAAAACATTTCATGTAACCCATAAATATATACATCTACTATGTACCCACAAAACTTAAGAATATATAAAAAACATAATGATTAAAAGCAGTTTTTGTTTAAAAGAATGGAAAAACAAACACCTGGAAAATAGCAGCTGTATGTTTTGTTAATATTTGAAATTATATAGAAATCATAATTACCATTGATATAAAAAAGATTATTATATTATTGTAATGGAAGTCAATGTTTTCAATTTAACCATTCTGGTAATTATGTAGTGCTGTCTTAATACTTGTGTCTTAATTTGTAATTTTGTGATCACTATATATATAGTCTAGTATAAAACATAGAGAAAAGCAATATATTTAGGCATAATGTACTTTTCTAACTCAGTGCAAAGTTAATCCAAGGCAATGTATAAATGTCTACATGAGACTTTAATATAATAAGATATTAGAATTTAATCAAAACTTCAGGGAAGAATAAGTTTGGTGTGAAACTAACACCTTGGGGAAGGATTTCCAGAGAAGGTTAGATTTGAATTGGAATTTTGAGAGTTAATCCTTTGGGTTTAAAATATAAGAGAGAATAAACTAGGAGGGACATATGGTGATTCTAAGGAATAGAGTTATCGCAAATATGGCTTGTTTTTAAGCAATCTTGCTTCTCTTTTAACTTCTTGGTAATTTGAAAAGTTCCTATGTGAGATCTGCATGATTGAATCAGAACTAAGAACACACTAATGAAATTCTCTGAATGACAAAGTTAAATAAATTGTGGAGACTAAAGTGCTGAGTTCAGCAGATTCTCATGGTTTTTGGAAGTCACAGAAATGTTCACTTATTGGTGTATTATCTCTGTAAATGCTTTGCTTTCATATAGGACTAATTTTATTATAAGAATGTTTCATTAAATTAAAAAGAGTAATTGAAAAGGATTTTTATAAGATTATAAAGGTACACAAATTATTCATTTATTTTATAAGCTTGAAACAATTATAGTCCATAAACTAATTAACATATTGATTTTATGTATATAATATATATTATAAGACTGATATAATATCAGCTGTTATACATATATTTTGAGAATAATAAATAATGTATTAAGGTAAGAAAAATATTCAAAAGCACTTAAGCAATATGTTTTACAAATATTTAATCCCATTTTATAGGTTGATTGATTGTTATTTTATTGATTGTTTCTTTTGCTGTGCAGATTTTTACTTTGATGTAGACCTACTTGTTTGTTATTGTTACCTGTACTTTTGGTGCCAAATCCAAAAAAAAAAAAATCATTGTTAAGACCACTGTCAAGAAGCCTTTTCTTTATGTTTTCTTTTAGGAATGCCACAGTTTCAGGTCTTACCTTTAAGTGTTTAATCCACTTTGCATTGACTTTTGTGGATGATGTAAGAAGAGAAGTGTCCAACTTCATTTTTCATATATGGATATTCAGTTTTCCCAGGACCATTTACTGAAGAGTCTATCTTTCCTCTATTGTGTGTTCTTGATGTCTGTATCAAAACTTATTTCACAATATATGTATGGATTAATTTTGGGACTTTGTATTTTGTTCTATTGGTCTGCATGTCTGCTTTTATGACAGCATGATGCTGTTTTGATTACTATAGCTTTGTAACATAGTTTGAAATCAGAAAGTTTAATGATGCCAGCTTTGTATTTCTTGCTCAAGCTTGCGTTAGCTGTTCAGTGTCTTTTGTGGTTCCATACAAATTTTAGTTTTTTTTTTTTTTTGTAAAAAACACCATTGGAATTTTGATAAGGATTTAACTAAATCTGTAAATCACTTTGGGTAGTATGGCTATTTTCACAACATTAAATCTTCCAATTCATGAACATGTGATATCCTTCCATTTATTTGTGCCTTCTATAACTTGTTTCATCAATGTGTTATAGTTTTCAGTGTACAGATTTTTCATCTCCTTACATAATTTTATTCCTATGTATGTTTTTTTTCAACTTTTATTTTACATTCAGGGGTACATGTGCAGGTTTGCTACATAGGCAAACTCATGTCATGGGGGTTTGTTGGACAGACTATTTCATCACCCAGGTACTAAGCCTAGTACCCAAGATTTATTGTTCTGTTCCTCTCCCTCCTTCCACCCTCCATCCTTAAGTAAGCCCCAGTATGTGTTTCATGAGTTCTCATAATTTAGCTCCTGCATTTGTTTGCTAAAGATAATAGACTTCAGCTCCATCAATGTACCTACAAAAGACATGATTTTTTAATGACTGTATAGTATTCCATGGTGTATGCATACCACATTTTTATTATCCCATCTGTCATTGATGAGCATTTAGGTTGATTATATCTCTTTGCTATTGTGAATGGTGCTGCAGTGAACATTTGCATACATGTGTCTTCTTGGTAGAATAATTTATATTCCTCTGGGTATATATCCAGTAATGGAAATGCTGGATCAAATGGTAGTTCTTATTTTAGCTCTTTGAGAAATTACTACACTGCTTTCCACAATGGTTGAAATAATTTACACTCCCGCCAACAGTATATAAGTGTTTCTTTTTCTTTGCAACTTTGCCAGCACCTGTTATTTTTTGACTTTTTAATAATTGTGTTCTGACTAATGTAAGATGATATCTCATTGTGGTTTGAATTTCTCTAACGATAAGTGATGTTGAGCATTTTTCATATGATTGTTGGCCACATGTATGTCTTTTTTTGCAAAGCGTCTGTTAGAGTCCTTTGCCCACTGTGTAATAATTTTTTTTCTTTTAAACTTGTTTAAGTCCCATATAGATAATGGATATTAGACCTTTGTCAGATGCATAGTTTGCAAAAATTTTCTCCCATTCTGTAGGTTGTCTGTTCACTCTGTTGACAGTTTCCTTTACTGTGCAGAAGCTCTTTAGTTTAATTATATCCCAATTTTTGCTTTTGTTGAAATTGTCCTTTGCCTCTTTATCATATAACCTTTGTCTATTCCTATGTCCAGATTGGTATTGCTTGGATTGTCTTCCAGGATTTTCATAGTTTTGGATTTTACATTTAAGTCTTTAATCCATCTTGAGTAATTTTTGTATGTGGTGTAAAAAAAGAGTCCCAGTTTCAGTCTTCTGTAAATGGCTACCCAGTTATCCCAGCACCGTTTATTGAAGAGGAAATCCATTGTTTGTTTTATTCAGCTTTGTTGAAGATTAGATGGCCTCATTTCTGAGTTCTCTGTTTTTGTACCAGTACCATGCTTTTTTGGTTATTGTAGTGCTATAGTATATTTTGATATTGGGTAGCATGATGCCTCTAGCATTGTTCTTTTTGCTTAGAGTTGCCTTGGCTATTCAGGCTCTTTTTTGAGTCATATGAATTTTAAAATTGTTTTTGCTAGTTCTGTGAAGAATGTCAATGGTAGTTTAATAGGAATAGCACTGAATCTGTAAATTACTTTTGGCAGTATTGCCATTTTAATGATATTGGGAATTCTACCTCAGGGAGATGTAACACTGCTACTAGTAGCTGGCTGGAGTTCCAAGCCAATGAGTCTTACCCTGTGAGGTGTGATGGAAGCGGAACCCGCAGATCATTGCTGCTCAGCCCCTGGATTCAGTCCCTTTCCTAGGGGTATATAAAGTGATCTAACCTCCCACTTTGCCAGAATTGCAGCAACTTGTGCTGGAAAGTCCTGCTATTTAAGCCTTCTGGGGAGCCTTACACTGTTTGTGGGAGTGTAAATTAATTCAGCCCTTGTGGAAGATAGTGTGGTAATTCCTCAAAGACCCAGAGCTAAAAATACCATTTAACCCAGCAATCTCATTACTTGGTATAAACCCAAAGGACTATAAATAATTATATTATGAAGATGCATCCATGTGTATAGTCATTGCAGCACTGTTCACAATAGGAAAAGCATGGAATCAACCCAAATGTTAATCAATGACAGGCTAGATAAAGATAATGTGTTACCATGAAATACTATGCAGCCATAAAAAGGAAGAAGTTTGCATATCCTTTGCAGGGACATGGATAAAGTTGGAAGCAATTATCCTCAGGAGACTAATGCAGGAACAGAAAACGAACCACCACATGTTCTCATGTATAAGTGAGAGCTGAATGATGAGAACACGTGGAGGGGAACAACACACAATGGGGCCTGTCAGAGGGTGGGGGATGGGAGGAGGGCGAACATCAGGAACAATAGCTAATGGATGCTGGGCTTAACTTCTAGGTGGTGGGATGATCTGTGTAGCAAACCACAATGGCACATTTTGTTGTTGTTGTTGTTGTTGTTTGTTTTTGAGATGGAGTCTTGCACTCTCGCCAGGCTGGAGTGCAGTGGTGCGATCTTGACTTACTGAAACCTCCGCCTCCCGGGTTAAAGCGATTCTCCTGCCTGGGCCTCCCAAATAGCTGGGACTACAGGCACGGCCGCCACATCCAGCTAATTTTTGTATTTTTAGTAGAGATGGGTTTCACCATGTTGGCCAGGATGGTCTCAATCTCTCGACCTCGTGATCTGCCCACCGTGGCCTCCCAAAGTGCTGGGATAACAGGCGTGAGTCACCGCACCCGGCTGGCATATGTTTAATCTATGTAACAAACCTGTACATACTACACACGTACCCCTGAGCTTAAAAGTTGAAGAAAAAAAGTACTTCTCAAAAATGTGGGATTGGAGTATCACATTAGAAACTCAGAGGAGGACATTAATTCAGAAATTTTGGAACAGAAATAAACTAGAAATTGATACCATCCATTTAATAAAGACCTCTAGATGACAGCCCTGGTTTCCAAATTAAAATAAAATGTAAAAAATACCTACAAACAATGTTAAAAAGAAATGGGGTAAATAACACAAAAGATAATGAAATATAAGAGAACAGTTAATAATAGACAACTATTCAAAACTATTATCCTGATGAGGGAGTCTGTTTTATGGACAAAGATAAATGAATAGAATTGACTTAAAATATTGGAAATTACACTACATCAATAATCAGGTAACCTTTAAAAAGCAGGTGACACAAATTGTTGCCAAAGTTGTATATTTGGGATTTGGGGTAGAGCGGGTATGAAATATTAGTAACTGTATTCTGAAGTATAATTATAGTGAATATGTTTCTGTTACTTCAAGTTTCTCAAAAAAACATACAGAATTGTCTCTTAAGTAGATTACAGACTAGTTCATTTAAAACAACTTTTAAAAATAAAATCATAACAGATTTTCAGTTATATACATTTTTGAAGAGAATAAAAAAAGAGTAAGCTTCCTAAATTATTTGACAAAGTTGGTATACATTAACATGCAGACCTGTCAAATAGAGCACAAAAAATACAACTTTGAAATTTATGTAAGAATTCTTCATATTAGTAAGTAGAATTTAAAATCACGTAAAAATTTGCTTCTAGTCCAATCAGGTAGAACAAAATGGTACTTTAATATTATAAAATGTATTAGCATAACAAGATGCAGCAATAGTTCCAATGAGAAACACAATGATAATAAACCCAATTGACACTGTTAAAGTTATTACATACATTTCAAATCCATTTCTAATTCAAAAGTTAATCAGAAATAAAATGTCTGTTTAACATCAGAAATATTAACTCTGAAAAAGAAGGCATATTAGAAATATTTATTTTCATGGCCAGAGAGAATATTAGTCTTTCTTTATGCATAACCGTAAGATGAGTCCTACAGTACATGTCCTCATTACATAACTATGAATTAAACCTAAGGAACTATGCTCAAAAGAGCTGGTCCCTTTTGTTTGATCCTTGCTTTTTCTGGCACACTTGAAATTGCAAAGGCCCATATGGGTAAGAGTCATACCTGAACTTGGTGCTATCAGCTGAAGGAGATTCGTAACAATTAAATATCTGAAAGAAGATAGTCCTGCAGTTTCCATTACACCTGTGATAAGAAAAGAGGCAAGTTCAGAAACAGTGAGAACAGAAGTAATATGTCACAGATATCAGGTATCTCCACATCTCTCTGCAGTGAGTAACTGTCAGAGAGAGATGCCAGATAAAATGTAGAACCTCCAGCTGAATTTCAGATAAGCAATGCATAATATTTTAGTGTCAATATTTCTTGTACACTATTTAGCATCATATAATTTTTATTTTCTAAATCTGGCAACCCTACTTGTAAGAATATTCATATAATGAATGTCATAATAAAATATGATAAAAATTACCACGTCCAGCCAGAGGCTTCTTTCCCATTGAAGGATTTCTTCCTCCCAAGCTAGACGTCATTTGTCTTCTGGTGTTGTAAACTTCATCAGATGACCTGCTTCTTCAGAGAAAGTGGCAGCAGGTCTAGGGAATAGGCCCTGTTCTCCAAAGCCTTAGGAGCCTACACACCTGCCACTTTTAGTTACATTTAGGTTCAAAGAAAAGTTTGAAGACAGATTTAACTTTATTATTTTGGCGGGATGGATCAAGTGGCCACTTTACAAGAGACTATGCCTTTCTTTTCTTTAGTTGTTGCAATTCCACTGAATTTTCTTCTGAAGAAGAACTCACAATTAGAGATAGATGTATGGCTCTATTTGGCCATTTAGAACAAAGGGAGAAATAGAATTGTATATTTCACTCTAACATGAAGATTTTTCATTGGTTCTATAATGTTTTGGCTTTTAATTTAGCAGACAAGTGTGATCATTATCTATTTATTCTTCAAAAAAGAGATTTGATAGATATCAGGGTTATAGAGAAGTGGACAGACACTCGGATGGTAACAATAATGTGAAAATGCCACACTATGCACGACGGCAGGTCTTGTAACCCTGGAGAGCAATGCACTTTGCAGTATCATGGCAGGGAGAAAGTCCACAAAATGAGGCTTTACTAGTGAGGTGGTGTCTACATTTTGAAGGATGAGGTGGTCATTTCATACAGTGTAAAGGGAATAAAAACATACACCAGATTCAATATGCAGAAACCTTACTGGACAAGGAGAATTGAGGAATGTGTGTGTCTAGTAAGATTAAAGAGTGAGGCAGAGAAGGGCTTCATGTGCTAGGGTAATGAATTTAGTGTTTTTCCTCTATGATCGGAGGCAGTATGCATAGTGGTTAAAAGCAAGATCCTGCTAAGTTTAAATTTTGTCTTTACTATTTAGTTGTATGAACTTAGGCATGTTACTAAAACTCTGTGACTATTTTTTCAGCTGTAAATAAGGGATACTAATTTCTTCCTCATTCTGTTTACTATTGGAGTTGATGAAGATGTTATATGTAAAGTGGTCATAATGGTGCCCAATAAGTACTATAATAAGAAGTTTACTATAAATAACTTAAGAACTATAAAGTATTAATATTCTCAACAGTTTTAGTATATTGTAGTTTAGTGTTTAAGAGTGATAAAAAGCCAAGGCTTTGAAACCAGACTCAATCATTACTCTACTACTTAAGAGCTGTGTGACCTTGATTATCTATGTAACCACTCTGCCTCTGTTAACTATCAGAAAAGCAGTTAGTAAGAGTATATATGCCATAGTATTAAATTAATATAAAATGTTCAGATAAAAAAGTAAATCATAACAAATTCTCAATAAATGTTATCTTTGGCAATTAATAAAAAATGTAAAATCATGGCCAACTCTATCCAGATGTACACATTTGAAATGTCATTCTGTAAGCTAGACAGAGGACAGAGACAGAAATGCCGCTGGCAAGCTGCCATAAATATTCCAGCTCACATGGGTGATGTTAGAGAAGGAATGCAAGATCATGCTATGAGATACAACAATTGTGCAACCGCCACCACGAAAGAATGTAAGATATGGTGGAGATGTATTTTCACATGACTCCTGGGTTTCTGGTATGTGTAACTGGGTGTGTCATTAGTCATGACAAGAATCTTGGGAAGAAATGTGTTTGAGCTTTGGATGGGTCAAATTTTAGGTTTCTATGCAATTGTTTTTCTTTATCATATTGAATTTTGTACACACAAACTCATTTGTAATTGTTGAGGTACGTGACTGCACCATTAGATTTTTAAGTCATCAAATATAGGAACTATATTTCCTAATCTCAGAATATGTTATGATATCCTGCCGTGTGTCTAGATATGTGCTGTATAGCTCATGCTTACTCCACCAGATCTAATCTCGATTCTTCTCTGCCCCAATCTGTTTACCAGAAAGCTATGCTCTAAGGATTACAGTAATCAGTACCCCTCCCTCTGGCTTCTGGTAAAATTTGCAAGCATGAATATTAAGCAGGAGATTGCTGGAATGAAAGAAAGCAAGATGGGAGTATTTATTTTCTTAGCTCCCTCTTGCCGGATTGCTATGGTGAGCTGTATGCCCACCCAAAAGTCATAATTTCCATTAAAACAAAAAAGCCTCACCTTCTTCAGGTTTTAGTTACTACTTCCTGCCGCTGCTCCTATAGATTTGTGGGTGGTGACAGCCAGGATATGCGCTCTCCTCAGGATTTTATTTTAGCTTCAGGATATGCACTACTCCTCAGGGTTTCCCTACACCTTGCTCACACATTTGTAAACAATCTTTTATTTGAATGTTTTAAAAATTTAAGCATGACGTCTGTTTCTTTACTAGAGCCATGGCTGATACAGGAATCAGTATTGAAAGTGTGTCCTAGAAAGAAAGCCTTAAAATATGATTCTGATATTCATGAATGCATGATAGCCTCATGTATTTGAGAAGGGCACAGCTAACCTTTTTGCTGGAGGGAAATGAGCAAGGGCAATGTGTAGCATACCATGGTGCCAAATGTACTCAATTTGTCAATATTCGTGGTACAGGATTAACTAACTGCAAGTAAGGAGGAAGGCACAGAGAAGAAAAGAAAGTGACTTGATTGTTACAGCAAAAGTAGTAATTGTAAAGACCGTGGAGTCCTCTACTTTCTTCAGACTTCCCTAAAGATGGACTTAAAGAAAAGGGGAAATTAAAAGCTATGAATATACAATTGAGAACATGTTTGGAGAACCCAGAGGTCTCCACTGCAGCTTTAGAGGAGTCCTTCATCTTCTCTCTAGCCATAAGACATGCAGCAGAGGACTGAGTCCAGTGTCTGGTTTTAAAGATGGCAGAGTTGGAGCAACAACTAAATGCTCCCCCTCACAAAGTTTCTTAAGCTAAGTTCAAGGAATTGGAGGACAGTCTGGGACTTGAAGATATTGGGCAAGAACATACGGACACACATGGAGAAGCCACACATGGGATCAAAAGTGTAGATTTTCTTGCAATTGGGATGATTTGGCTATCACCTCTGCTGAGTATTCAGCTTTTAATTTTCAGAGAACTAGCAGGTTAGATGGTCAAGTCCATAATAAAAGAGATGTTAATTATTCTTGAAGGGATTGATACTTACTCTATCATTGGATCTGCCAGCAGTGCTTTTTAATGTACAACCAACCATGTACATACTCAATGCCCTTTTCACCCCATGGTATCCCATATGACATTGCCTCTCACCAAGAGAATCATTTTACAGCAAAGGAAGCACAGCAATGGGCTCAAGATCAGGAAAATCTCTAGTCTTACTACACGTTTGTGACCCAGATACACCTGACTTGATAGAAACTCATATATGCTTAGGTAGGACACTAGCCCTATGACATGTCGAATATGCCTTAAATTAATGGTTAAAAAATTGTGCCATTTCTCCTGTGGTAGAATGCACGGGGCTGGAAAATGTCACCTGGGAGGTAATACTCTCACTATGTGGCTTTATTACTTACTTGAAAAATTTTGCTTCCCTTCTTATATCTTCAACTTCAGTGTGGTTGGAGGTTCCAGGATCTCACAGTGAAATGTTTCCACCATGGAATACAGTTAATAATCTGATGAGTTAGAAGCTGAGACTGCCCTCTAGCCATTTTGAACTTCTCACATCACTGAACCAAGAGCCAGAAATATGGGCAACTGGAGAGCTGGGGAGATCGATCCAGAAGTCAAATAGTACCTTGACCAATAGTCCTGGCCTATAGACAACTGAAGCAACCCAATCAGTCAAGACAGTCAAAGGCTGAGGTCCACAGAAATAAAAATTTAAAGAACTCCATCAGGTTAAGAACCTCATCTAGCTGAGTTGCTGATTGAAGACATGCAGAACACAGTATGAGTGGTAGAAAAAGGCAGCTACAATTAGCCCATTTAGTGTTTTGTGACCAATTGTGTTGATAACAGCTATGCTTTATGTTTATTAACTATGGCTTTTTATTCATTTTACCAGAGATAACATGAATAACACTGGTGGTGACAGTCTAGGTTTCAGGTGTAAAATATGACAAAATTAATATTAACCATCAGGATATGGTAGCTTACAGGACTGGGGCTCCCATTTGGTAAGAATGCAAACTTTTCACTGAAGGACAAGACTAGAGTGTGGGCAAGACTCTTGCTAAGAGACAAAGGTGGTGGACATCTTCTTTGCCTATACACATCTCCAAAGGTAATTTGTAGCAAAATTGGAATGAAAGCCCAATATGGATGTTGGCAGGAATGAGGTTGTTATAGAAAATGCAGTCTTGAAATATTGCTATAGAGAACCCACAGATTTTAGTCTCTCAAATGAGACTCTTGATCTGATTGGGTATATGTTTCTCATTCCATATGTGGGTTTTAGAAGCTTTCAAATAATGATAAGTTAGTGTTTGACAGGCACAGAATTTCAGAGCGGGATGATGAAAAAGTTTGGAGATGAATGGTAGTAATGGCTGCACAGCAATGTGAATGCTACAGAATGGTATATTCAAAATGTTAAAAACTGTAACTTTTATGTTCTGTGTATTTTACCACAAAAATTTTCAAATGTTAAACAAAAAGACAAATATGCTATCAAAGGATTATGAAAGTTAATGTGTCAGTTGAATTCCTGACATATTCAGCTTGTCAGAAAAGTGAATCAGATCACAAAAGAAGATAAGCCTGTCTTTAACTAGGTATGATCACACCAATTTTTCTGAAATTATAGAGCACCCAATCCATCCCTTTTCTACTGTGTTTGTATTTGAAACAAAATCAAAGTGTTTCTGAGATAACTACTTTATCATTTGAGGATAGCTGACTAAAATACTTGCCATGAGTCTTTATGTCATCTTTTGAAAGCCAACAATTTCATAGATTTATGATTTTTAAACTCAACTCTCTCAAATGAGGTATTTCTCTTTCTCTTTATTTTTGTTAATCTCAGCTAGCTACACTAGATAAGAGGTATTCTAGTCACAAAGAATACTATGCAATGGGGACTAGTCTTACTACTGTGTGACTGAGGAATCAGCCCTATGAGCCCAACATTTGCTAGAACATAATGGTACAGAGTGAGTTCCCACTAATCCACACAGAAACATTGAGAAGGTTTTTCCATGAAGGTGACTAAGAGTTCTCAATGCATCTCATTCTTTGGAAATCTCAAATCTCATTAGTCTCCAAATACAGGTCTGTCAAGTCCCTGGAAATGTAGAATGGGGCTCCTCCCAGAAGGCACAAAGGAGAGGGAGGAATAGAAATGAAGACCATCAATGAAGAGAGAACTGTGTCCCTAAATCTTTCTAAATCTCCTCAGTTACTTGAGTCAGGTGATCCAGAGTCCACTCTCTGTTGTCCCTATAAAATGAGTTCCAGTCGAGTCACATGAATTTCAACCATGCTTCAGCAGTTTTCCTGTAGCCAGGGCAAGATATGCCAGAGTCAGATGGGGATCAAGCAAACTACCTACCAAACACCCTTCCTCTACCCTCAGACTCTGGGCACTTGATTATGCCAGCCTAATTCTTATGTTCCAGGCCAAGGGAAATTCCCAGGGGACTGGCTGCTTCAACCTGTGGGCAGAACTCTTTGTCGACTTCAGATTACACCTGGCAGTATGCACCTACTGACATGATATGCCACACTGAAGGAAAGCAAGACAGAATCTGATGTATATATTTAATGTAATTGGCATTGAACAAAAGAGCTATAATAAATTTATTTTGAATGTTATACCTGTACCTGGAGAGGAAAGAATGGGAGCCGTGGAAACACAAATAAAAGACACTAAATGAAGCATTCAAGGAAGGCTTTAAGGAGCTAATAATGGCTGAGAGGGGTCATGAAATAAAATTACCCGTTAGCCCAGTTAAGAAAAGGATTCAAGTAGTCTTTCCAAGTTGAGAAAGCAACACTTTGAAAGACACAGGAGAGAAGAAGGGGAACTCAGAAATTTTCAAGAAGTTTACTGTAGCTGGAATGGGAGTTAGGATGGAAGGGAAGGGTTAGAGGTGAGCTGAAGAGAGAAACAAAGATTAAATTATGAAGAGTGTAATTTTAAGAACTATATATGACATATACTTAAGTGTATATATTATTACTTAAGTCTCACATATGAAAGTATCTATTTATAGATAATATAGGTAATATAAATGCATAAATATATATAACATATAGCAATATACATAAGTACATATATAAACATGAACATGTCTCATATATTTATAAATGATTACACATGTTTATGGATCTATGTTTATGGAATTATATGTTCACATGCTTAGGTTTATGTGCATATTCCTGTGTGTATATATATACAATACATGTATATGTACAAATGATAACCCACCTGTATATGTACAACCATCCCTTAGTATGCTCAGGTGAATTGTTCCAGGATCCACAAGGTTGTCAAAATTTGAGGACACTCAAATCCCTTCTATAAAATAGCATAATATTTGCGTAGAACCTTTGCACATCTTCCCGTACATGATAAATCACCTCTAAATTACTCATAATACCCAAAACAATGTAAAATGTTATGTAAATAGTTGCTATACTTTATTAATTTTATTTGTATTATTTTTGTTGTATTGTTATTTTTATTTTTTGAATTGTTTTAACTTTTAGGTTCAGCGGTACATGTGCAGGTTTGTTATAAGGGTAAACTGCATATCATAGGGGTTTGGTTTATAGATTATTTTGTCACCCAGCTAATAAGCATAGTACTCAACAGAAAGTTTTCAGTCCTCTCCCTCCTCCCAACCACCACCCTCAAGTAGGCTCCATTGTTATTCCCTTCTTTCTCATGTGTTCTCATTGTTTAGCTCCCACTCATAAGTGAGAACATGCAGTATTTGCTTTTCTGTTCCTGTATTAGTTCACTTAGGATGAAGGCCTCCAGCTCCATCCATGTTGTTGCAAAGGGCATGATCTTGTTCTTCTTTATGGCTGCGTAGCATTCCATGGTGTATATGTACTACATTTTCTTTATCTAGTCAACCATTAATGGGCATTTAGGTTGATTCCATGTATTTGCTATTGGGAATAGTGTTGCGATGAACATCCACGTCCATGTTTCTTTATGGTAGAATGATTTATGCTTCTTTGGGTGTGTATACCTAATAATGGTATTGCTGGGTTGAATGGTAATTTTGCTTTAAACTCTTTGAGAAATCACCACACTGCTTTCCACAATGGCTGAACAATTCCCATATATATGAAATATTCTCATATGTTTGTGTATGTGTCTGTATAACCTGCAAAGAATACAATGAGAGCTTAAACTAAAATAGTAGCAAAGCAGATGATGTACAACTGATTTGGAATCTATTTAGGAAGTAGAACTGATAGAATGATGGAGTGGAAGGAAATGAGGAGTTGCAGGATGTCTCCCAGATTTCGGCATTTGACTGACCAGGCAAAGGGAGAGAGTATTATTTGAGCTACGGCTTCAGAGAAGAGCAACTTTTTAAAAGTGAGGGAAATAGGCCAGGCACAGTGGCTCATGCCTGTAATCCCAGAACTTTGGGAGACCGAGGTGGGCAGATCATGAGGTCAGGAGTTCTAGACCAGCCTGACCAACATGGTGAAACCCCGTCTCTACTAAAAATACAAAAATTAGCTGGGTGTGGTAGCACGCACCTGTAATCCCAGCTTCTCAGGAATCTGAAGCAGTAGAATCACTTGAACCTGGGAGACGGAGGTTGCAGTGAGCCGAGATCATGCCACTGCACTCCAGCCTGGGCGACAGGGCAAGACTATGTCTCAAAATAAATAAATAAATAAATAAATAAGGGCAAAATAATGTGGTGACTGTAAATGCGTAAGTTTGTTTTTTGTTTGTTTGTTTGTTTTTTGAGGCTGATTTGAAGGTACCTATGGAATCCTGTGTAGGTTATATTTAAGAGGCACTTTGATATGTCTGAAGCTTATGTATTATCTTTGATCCCCTCTTCCCTTTGGTTGTCCCAATACACGCTACACACTGAAGTCACAACCCTCAGGGTGTACAACACAATATCTCAGCTTCCTTCTTTCTTTCTTTGATGCACTTAGAACAAAGAAGCTGACTTCTTGCTTTTAAGCTTTTTGCTGCCATTCCCTTTAAGAAAACAGGCAGGTTAACCAAGTAACTGAGGTAGAGAAGTGAATTATTCTATAATATTAAAAAGTGCTTAGAGAACTGACCCCTGGTCTATACACCCTGATATGCTCTTAGAAGAGTCTCTGGAGTCTATGATAAAACTCTGCCATTTCTTCTAATTGCTTATGTTATGGAAAGAATGTCATTAAACTTCCTTTAACAGATTCCTTTGTCTATAATTATCCTTTATATGCAAAGCAGAAATGATGTTGGGGATTGTATCCTTAGGTGAAGCCTCTCAGAAGACAGTCTGAGAACTTCATAGGAGGACCTGGTCTCCCAAATATGAGAATGAATACTGAGAAATCTTGAGAAAACTCCCCAAAAATGACACACCTGAGATCTGACCATGTCAATAGAATGAAGTTTCAGTGCAGTCAAAATCCCTAAATCTAACCACTCATCTGAGTTCCTGAGTCTAGTATCTTTCTCATCTTCAATTATTTCAAGTAAAGCCCTTGTTGGGTGTAGGAGCTTGTGAGTGAATCTAACTTAGTGTCCAATACATACAGCCAAGCAAAATGGGTGCCAAGACAAGTGAAGAGACTCTGGAGAGAGATTACAAAGAATATCCACTGTCAGAGTCATGTTTACTGTGACTAAAACATATTTCAGTAAGATATCCCAAAACAGAACTAGAAGTGTCTATGCAGCTCAAGAGGCATTAATCCAGATAAATTATTGGAGTGTAGGTAACCCCGATTAAAATGTTTTTAACATAGTATGATTACTTTTACTCTGAAATTGTTATTACCTATAACTCTTTTTCTATCTCCTCAACACATCCACTCTGTACTTTTTGAAGGCCTCTATATCACATTCTCCACCCAGCCTACATATTTGAAAGTCATCAGGACTAGGTGTAGTGGCTCAAGCCTGTAATCCCAAAACTTGGTGAGGCCAAGGCAGGAGGATCACTTGAGCCCAGGAGTTTGAGACCAGCCTGGGCAATACAGTAAGACCCTTGTCTCTACAAAATAATAATAATAATAATAATAGCAGAATGTGGTGGCATGCACCTGTGGTCCTAATTACTTGGGAGGCTGAGGTGGCAGGATTGCTTGAGCCCAGGAGGTTGAGGCTGCAGTGAGTCATGATCGTGCCAGTGTGCTCCAGCCTGGATGACAGAGAAAGACCCTGTCTGAAAAAATAAACCAAAAGCAAAACAAAGCAAGGAAACAAAAAACAACCAAACTAATCTGTGGAATATTTCAGAACTACTTTGAAGGAGAGAATGCCACTAAATTTTTAAAAAAGTTTTCCCAGATGATTGCATTATGCAACCTAGGTTGAAAAGTATCCCTCTATACATAATGGTTTTCAGGGATTGTGATGTAGCAGGACGAGCTGAAGACAAAACCCCTCAGACACCGAGTTGAAGAAGGAAGGGTTTTATTCGGCCGACAGCATCAGCAAGACTCACGTCTCAAAAACTGAGCTCCCCAAATGAGCAATTCCTGTCCCTCTTAAGGGCTTACAACTCTAAGAGGGTCCACATGAGAGGGTCGTGATCAATTGAGCAAGCAGGGGGTACGTGACTGGGAGCTGCACGCACTGGTAATTAGAACAGAACAGAACAGGACAAGGATTTTCATAGTGCTTTTCCGTGCAATGTCTGTAATCTATAGCTAACATAAGCGATTAGGTTGGGGTCGATCTTTAACTACCAGGCCCAGGGTGTTTCACTGGGCTGTCTGCCTGTGGATTTCATTTCTGCCTTTTAGTTTTTACTTCTTCTTTCTTTGGAGGCAGAAATTGGGCATAAGACAATATGAGGGGTGATATCCCTTATTCCCCAACGTTGAGAACTTCACCCACTGGTGGGAGTTCTCACTTTGATTTTTACTACCCATGTCTTCTTGCAAGACAGATTGATAGTGATTCATATAGTACACTTGTGCTGAAGCATTTTGGTGAACTCAGGTAGTGATGAAGCTTTTTATCATTTGAAGAAGTACAGGTATCAAACAAGGGAGCAGTAAGCAAGTTCCTATTACTATTATGACTCCTATAATAAGAGTTTTAAATACTCCTAGTACTGGGAACCATTTTCCAAACATGGCCCCAGGATCAAATCCATGCCACACTTGCACGGGCACATGCGCCAGTTTTGTCATATCTCTATGTCTTCAACTACTTGCCCTTGATCAAATATATGTAGACAGCAATTAGTAAGGTTGAATGTCCTACAGACCCCACCTTCAGCTGCTAGCAAGTAGTCAAGAGCCAATCTATTTTGATAGATAGCGTTTCCCATCTGAGTTTCTTGCTAGTCCAGAATAGTCAAGGCTCTGCCAGTCTTATTAGTGATTATTTCTAAGACAGTTTGTAACCGTATGATTCGGTTGAGCATGTAAATAGGGGTCTGGTATCCCCATGAGCTGTCTTGTGCCCAAGTACCGGGCCCATAACATTGTATGATTCTCTAAGGGAGCCATTCATCATCTTTCCAATTTCCTATGGCTATGCTTCCCTTTTTGTGGGAAGCATAGACAGGGAAGCCCAGGAGTTCGTCTGTCTTTATGGGCAGTAGGAAGAAAGATGGTTTAATAGTGCCGATAACACAACTATCTGCCCACTGGTTGGGTAATCTGGTGTAAGCTCTATGTCCACATATCCAGTATAATCTAGTGGGGGCTGTCTAGTCCTGGTGGTACTCCAGGTGGGTCCACATGGTTTGCAACTTTGGGAATTTACTAAATTGAATTTTCTTAGTGTGGTTTGAACTCCACTAGGTGGCTGTTTTTGTAGTATTATTATACAGTTTTTGCCCAAGGCAGCTGAGTCTTCCCACAGGAAAGGTGAAGACCTTCCCCACTCTTGCTATACAGTATTGTCTAATGACTGAGGCTTTTAGGACCCAGAAGTTATCAGGGTGATTCTTTTGAGCTGGGAATTCATCAGGAACTGGGTCTGTAAGTACTAATTCTTGTGCTTCCCATGGCCATTGATTTCCCATTACAGTTCCTCCACATACATAACATGAAGTGACATTGAGAGACTGTGCTACATGCTTGGCTAATTGAAAAAACACATTTATTGTTTTTCCTGGAATTTCTGGTACTGGCACATTCAGTTCATCATAGACGGTTTGAAACACTGGCTCAGGAGAGCATTTATAAACTCCTCAAACCACGATATTTACTCAAGGATCCAGTCCAGCCCCATCAATTCCTATGGTTACACACTCCCCGTTTTTCCAGTGAGGATCAAGGGGGTTGGTTATTGCTAGTTCTAAGGGGTTACATTGACCACTGGTACAGGAAGGGCCACTTTTCCCTTTCTGAAGGTGGACAAAATCCTTTTCATTTTTTATCCAAGTAGCCTAAATGTCACAAGACCAGTATCTACATTCATTTCCACACAGTCCTAGTTCATGACAAATGTACTTATTTTCTGTCATATAGCCTCTTTCCTAAATAAGAGAACCACATCCTATTCCTAACATTACTATTAATGACAGCACAGGCATCAAACTTCAAGGTGACTTGTTTGGGCACCCCTTTTTCTTTTGTTTTGGCTAACACTTTACTCATATCATTTATGAGCCCTCGCCAGTCCTCAGTCCTTAATCTTATTTCAAGAACTGTGGTCATGGGGGGCTCAGATGGGTCATAACACACATCAAGTTGGTCATTTCCTGGGCTACATACCTTGTGTAGAATAGCATTATACAAACAAGTTCTTTTTAGAGTCCTGTACACTTATAATGACCATAAAATAATAGGATTGTAGCAACTTTTTGTCCTACCTCAGTGACTTGATGTATACACTGGGAACAGTCCTCAGTCTGAGGAAGGTCAGTTGAAGTCCTTATTGTACAAGTCCAAATTTTAAGGAAAATAGGTCCCGCAATCCGTTTTCTCAAGTTTCAGCCATGTGTGGACCAGTCCGGGTGTGACTGGAGCAGGGCTTGTCGTCTTCTTCAGAGTCACTTTGCAGGGGTTGGCGAAGCTGCTCCCGTCCACGTACGGCTCACAGTCTACTGATGTTCAAGGACGGTCTCGGAGGTTGGGCCCACTAGAATAAACTGAATCCAACACCTCTACACAGTTATGTTCAACTGGGCTCTCTGATACCAGGAGCAAGGTGGCGGGGTTTAGCATGTTGCAAACTTCAATGGTTATGTGGGGATTTTCATATAGTAAGCTTTGGTACTTGGTTAATCTAGCATTTGTTAGCCAATGATGTCCTTTGGTAGTCATCAAAGTTACCACAGCATAGGAGGCCTTTATATTCAGGTTTTGCCCAAGGGTTATTTTATCTGCTTCTTGTGCTAACAGGGCCATTGCTGCCAGGGCCCTTAGACATGGGGACCAGGCTTTGGAAACCCTGTCTAGTTGTTTTGAGTGATAGGCCACTGGCTTTGGCCAGGGCACCACAGTCTGGGTTAAAACTCCAATTGCCATTTTTTCTCTTTCTGACACATAGAGCGTAAAGAGTTTTGTCAGGTCAGGTAGCCCCAGGGCTGAGGCCGACATGAGCTTTTCTTTTAACTCATGAAAAGCTAATTACTGTTGGTTGTAATAGATGTAGTTTGTCCAATTTACATTTTTATTAACTGTCACCCACCAAAATATTGAGTCAAATCCTGCAGCCATTTGATTTCAAGCTTTAAATTGATCTGGTATTCCCCGTGGGACTCCAATTGTGTCTCAATAGATGCGAGAGTTAAAAGACCCATAAGGGGCTTCTCTTGCTTTTCGATGTCTTATTTTTCCTCCCTCTTGTTGATGAAATGCAAGAGGGAAAGGGATAGCCAATTGGACTAAAGTACAAGTGCCACTCCAGTTATTTGGCAGAGTGCCCAGTAAAGGTCCACGGCAATACCACCACACATCCGCTTGGGGATGAACAAGGGCTGATTGATTGATAAGCTCTTGAAAATTCTTAAGCTCACTGAATCCCTTCAGGTCTCCAAGGAATGCTAAGTTTCCTCCCTGTTGTGAGAGACGCAAAGTGAACTTAGTGTTGGGAGATGGACCCACAGGGTGCCAGACTTTGGGATATAGCAGAGAGAGCTTGGCATGACTTATCACTCCAGGCTGTAGAATCCTGGAAAAGAGCTACCATGCAGCCCATACCTGGTTGACTGCAGGACCACGTTAGTGGAAAGGGGACAGTTTGGACCTCTGGCCTGCCATGTGCACAAGCATAACAATTGCTTTTGTTTAACGTGCAGTGGAATATTTGATCCATTCCAACCAGGCATTTGCATCTTGGTATCCTGTCTTAATTACCAAAGTTTGTTTTAAGTCTTTAACTTCTATGATCCTCTAGTGAAATGAATGTACGATTTTAGGAAATTACAAAAACTGGTTGGGGCAGTCCATCCTTGCTCTTTAGTGGTCCACAGAATGTTGGACCAACTAAGGCATAAAAGCTCTACATTGGGGAACAAGACTCCTGGTTGACACTGGAGTCTTTATTGAAATTTCCCCAGATTAAATGGTCCTAATTGACTAATGTCCAGTCTGAGGAGAGTCAGGAGGGACAGAGGTACTTTTCTGAAGTAGAGAGCCGTCTTTGACTTGGCAAGGCCCCACAGGGTATAACAAGGCAAGCATTAAATGCAATAGTTTGAAGTAAAATTGACTTGGTTATGTTAATAACTGAATGGTCAGCAATAGAGCAAGGAAAGAAGAAGAGTTTATAATAGATGAAAGAGTTAAATTTTTCTTAGCTTTAGTTTTATAGGGTTTTCCCCTGGGACTATGGCCTACGACTCTGGAGGGGGTGGTGCTTTCTTGACTTGGTTGTGATGAGTCCATCCTTTTTTTGCTGTACGAACAGCAGTCTCGGTGGTTAGCAGCACAAGGTAGGGTCCTTCCTAGGCTGGCTTGAGTTTCCTTTCTTTCCACCCTTTGATGAGAACATGATCTTCAGACTGTTGCTGGTTTACTAGAAAGTCTAGGGGTGGTACATGTGCTAAAAGACTTTGAGTTTTGAGGGAAAGGAAAGTGGAAGATAAAACAAGTATATAATTTCTAACAAATTGACCTTTTGTTTTAAATGTGGGGACATCAGCAGTGGACTTTACAGTCCTTGGTGCCTTTCTACTGAGAGATTTCCTTTAGCATCTATTTTTATTAGTTTTTATTAGTTTTGGACCAAAGAAGCCAAACACCATTTTATATTTGACAATGCTTCCTGTATGATTTTTATATGAGATAAGCTAAATTTCACCTTTATATTAGTGTGTTATTAATGTTAAACTTAGTTTTAATAAAACTTAGTGTACATATTTATTCAATTTTTAATGTCTGACCATAAGGTAAGATTTTTATAGACTCTTTTTAACCTTTTATAATCTTTGTTCAAGAGCAGGTTAGTGCTTTAAGAGAAACCTGTTGCATTTTTACTTTAATGTCCAGTTCACAGAGAAATTGGATGATACCCCTTTAACTTTAACTAACATGTTTACACACAGAATTTTCTTTACAATTAATGTTTTAAAACTTGCTTAAACCTTCAAAACAATAATTTTTTAACCTGTAATGTAGGTAAAAATTTATATTCTTATACCTTCTTATAATCCTTTTACCAAAGGATTATAAGTTTATACACCTTGAGCATAAACTGTTTTTTTCAGTAGTTTTACATTCAGGAAGCCTAGTTGCTTTTAAATTATACAACATTTCTTGCATAAATTCTTTTTTTTATAACATTTTTCTCTTTCACGACCTTTGCAGACAATTTTTCGACATGCCTCAACTTTCTGACTTATTACAAACATTTCTTTATTTAAACAACCAGTTAATTTATTTCAGGACAAGAATTTACCATATAACACTCTTTTTACATAAATTCTGCACCCACCCCCGTTTTTCCCCCCCTTTTTTTTGAAGATGATAGCCATTCTTTTCCAAAGCGAACTTCCTTTATGTCTGTGGCCTAGACTGTCTAAGGCCACAAGATTAGAAATTACTATAATACATGTTACACTGTTAACTTTTAGCAGACTTTACTTTTGTTTAAACCTTGTGAGTTTAGGATTTTAATTATCCTTTGCTATTAATAAGACCTTGTTTTGTCCAAATTAACTTAGAATTGCTATAGATGGCTTTTTTTTTTTCCTTCAATTACTGGGGAGGAACCATTGATCATCCTGTCCTGAAGGGAGTTCCTCCTAGGTCTGGTCGGACCTTTGTATGGTAATTAAGATTTAGATGCCCTGTTAGGAAAAGTTCTGGGTTAAGAGAATTTTCAGTGGTTAATGTTAAATCATCCTTCCCCCCCCCCCCCCCTTAGGATAATTCTGAACTGGTGAAGTGTGCTAACAATTAGATTTCCTCTAAAAGTTATTTTTTTATTTTCTTATGTTAGCAAAGCAGTTGCCACTACAGGTTGAATACATCTGGGCCATCCACGGGTTACTAGGTTAAGGATTTTTTGATAGGAAGGCTACTGGTTATCAGTGGCTTCAGTTCTTTCAGGATATGCCCTTGTTTACACTGACAACAAAGTGGTGTTATAGGGTTATGGAGAATCCTTCGATGATCAATTATAGGTTTTAAATTTACCCTGGCTTTTAAAGGAATAGGGTACACTGTTTTTTATTAACTACATGTATATTTCTCTGTTTCTTTCTTTCTTTCTTTGACTTTCTGTCTTTCTTTTTGACTTTCTTTTTGCTTCTGTCTCTTCCTCTCTTTCTCTCTCTTTTTCTCCTCAACTTCCTCTTTGTCTCTCTGTCTCTTCCTCTCTCTCTTTGCCTCTTTTCCTCTCTGTCTCTTTCCTCTTTCCATCTCTGCTGGTCTTTCCTTGCCTCTGCCAGCCACTTATGCTGCTGTTCTCTCAACCACTGTGCGGGGAGGGGTCTAAAACCAGCTGTAATCAAGTGTCTATGTACGGGAACTGGTCTGGGTGCCCTGGCTTACAGGTTACCTTGTGCCATACCTTTGAAACAAGGGACCCGTCCAGGCTTCCTTCTGATGGCCAACCCACCTCTAATGCTGGCCAGCCTATTTCACACAAAGTTCTAAGTTTTCCTGATGTCATAGTAACACTGTAATCTCCCTTAAATCCTTTCTTGAAATTTTTCAACGTAGTTCCTAGTAGAGTGGGCTTACTTTGTGTCTGGCCCATGCTTCTTCAAGACAAAACACCACACTCACACCACTTGTGCACCACAAAACAAAGAACAGGTAAAAAAGGCACACACACAGTGTTTTACAGTTTATACCAAACCAGAATCAAAGCCAAAATCATAGTATCAAGAAATCCAAGCCAGGTCAAAACCAAAACCAACTTATCAAGCAATCCAAGTCAAGTCAAAAACAAAGACCAAAGGGCCAGTACAGGCACGTCATGGATGATCAGGCCACGCTTCCACTCAAATGGAGTGGGCAAGTTCCAAAGACCAGTCTTAACAAGTTTCAGATGTCCAGACTCCAAGTGCCTGTTCCTTCCTGGGGTTCAGCCATTGTGCTGATCCTCCACAGGGGCCTGCCACGTGCTGCTCTGGCAAGGCATTCCACCCGAACAATTGCCTACCCTGGAGCACTCTCAGGATCCATGCCACTCAAGCTGGCCAGAGTCTCCTGCTCCACAGGGCAGGCCTAAGCCACCTAAGGGGCTACCTCAACTTCCCATTAATCACTTCACTTCCTGGTCAGGGAACCAAGCAATGTAGCAGCATGAGCTGCAAACAAAACCTCTCAGATGCCAAGTTAAAGAAAGAAGGGCTTTATTCAGCAGGGAGCATCAGCAAGACTCAGTCTCAAAAACTGAGCTTCCCGAGTGAGCAATTCCCGTCCCTCTTAAGGGCTTACAACTCTAAGGGGGTCCACATGAGAGGGTCATGATCAATTGAGCAAGCAGATGGTACATGACTGGGAGCTGCATGCACTGGTAATTACAATGGAACAGAACAGGACAGGGATTTTCACAGTGTTTTTCCATGCAATGGCAGTAATCTATAGATAACATAACTGATTAGGTCAGGGGTTGATTGTTAACTACCAGGCCCAGGGTGTGGCGCTGGGCTGTCTGCCTGTGGATTTCATTTCTGTCTTTTAGTTTTTACTTCTTCTTTCTTTGGAGGCAGAAATTGGGCATAAGACAATATGAGGGGTAGTTTCCTCCCTTAGTGACAGGAATCTGGGAGGCAAGGAATGAAGTTTTCTCAATTGGCTTATTGGAATTCTGAATCCTAATAGAACATCTTATTCATGCTGATATTCTGTGACTGTTCTTAATCTCTACTTATGAATGTGGTACTGCCAACTATTGTGTTGTAAAAGAACATGCTGCATCTTGTAGTAGGACTTTCTTCTTGGTTCAGCTAAAAGCCAGGTTCTTGTCACATGACCATGAAAGATTAGTCTTGCAGACACTTTGAAGGGTGAGAAAAGCAGGGTTTATTGTGTGAAAAGGAAGAAAAGGGAAACAGGGACTCCCAGCAAAGTGAGAGCCCTCCTAGTAGGCTTCCTGCCTCACAGATTAAATCTCAGGTTACCATCCTGGAACAGGAGAGGCCAGGCTCCTCCCACCTGCAAATGGGGATAACTTCCTGAGGCTCCACCCCAGTGTGCACTACTGCCAGTTTTCAGGCTGGTTGGGGGTTCTCCAGGGACTCCTTTATACTTGGCTGTCTGAATCTTGCAAATGATAAGTGACAGGTTGTTATTATCTTCACTTGCATAAGGCAATTAGAACATTTCTTTTCACTCTTGCAAAGTCAGAGATGGGAAATCTTGCTTTAATTAAAGGAGGAAAGTTTACATAATCTTCAAAAATTTTGTAGATCAATTACATAAGGATATAATTATGAAGGAGCCAGATGCAGTGGTTCATGCTTATAATCCCAGCACTTTGGGAGACCAAGGTGGAGGATTGCTTGAGCCCAGCCAGGAGTTTGAAACCAGCTTAGGCAACATAGTGAGCCCCTGTCTCTAAAAAATAAATAATAAATAAAAGGAAAAAATGATGAATAGAACATCACCAAAACTTAAAATTACCACTCATCTCAATACAATGTTAAGGGCTTCTTGTTTCTTCCAGAAAGTTTGAAGTGTCACTCCAAAAGCAAGAACACAAAAAAGCTGGGTAATAAACAAAATTATAACTTTTATTAATACCTGTAGAGTTTTCAGGGAATGAAGTAGCCTGAAATTTACACAAGAATAGATGAAAACTGAAATAGCTATTATTGGATATTTTGACTTTCAACCTTCATACTAATGATTTGAAAGATTATATACCACCATTACTGTAATGGAATATTCTGAACTTAATTATGAGTTTAGCTCTACCAGGGAGTTCTATGCTGATAATCTGGTTGTATTGCAGTAATTAACATCTTTATGGTTCTGACTAAAGCACTTTTTTAAGCATTTCTTGCAAGGCTGATCCAGTGGTGCTGAATTCTTTCAGCTTTTGCTTGTCTGGCAAAGATGACTTTATTTCTTCCTCAGTTCCAAAGGATAAATTTTCTGGGTAAACAAATACATTTACAGAACACAGATATGTTAATTGAGTAGGGTCATTGGCTTTGGTTCTGGGTGGACACAGTAGTGTAATCCCTCTGTAGTACGTTAATTTGCAGTCAATGTCAGCAATGCCTGTGAGTGCCTTAGTGACCAAGACTGTAGGTTTTAGTGTAGCTTTTCTGCTGGGTCAGGCATGGCCTCCCCACTGGAGCTAGGAGCACCAGGTTGTTCCATATGCCAAGGGTGTGTGCCGGCTATTCTTCCAGGTCAGTCACAGCCTCCCTGCTGGAGGCAGGTGCACAGGGGCTGTGTTCTTGGGTTGGGCATGACCTCCTGGCTAGGCAGCACTGTCTGTTCCTTGGGAGGCAGGACACTATATGGGCTGAGATGCTGTGGTCATTGCTGGTCTACTGGGCCTAATGTCTGAGTAGCCAGTGTTGTGGCACTGCAGTTGTTGGGATGGGAAAGAGAGTGCTTCCTAGTCAGTTTATTCCCACGGGTAAAGAACTGTAGCTGCTTGGTGGGAGATGGGATGAAACTATATGAGTGTAGTATAGTCACAGCAGAGCTCAGCAATTGGGCGATGCAGTGGCTACTGGTCCACAGGAAAGTACACACTCCAGCAGTGGCTTTCATTGCAAGATGGAGTCATATAGCAGCAGCTGGGATCCCATGGGGGAGGAGGCACAATGTGGGTGCTTTCTCTGGAGTAATGCAGCCAAAGAACTCCTGGAAGTTCACTAGACTAGGCCCAAGGCCAGTGAGGACTAAAGTGTTCTCCAGTAGCAATGACTATAGGTGCCTGCAGCTTCCATGGGGTCTCTTGTGGGCCTCCTACTTATCTTTTCCCCCAAGAAGAGTCTCTCTTGTTTCTGATCCCACCTGAGGAGATGGAATGGCAAAGGTTGGATATATTGTTCCCTCTTCTATGCAGCAGCCCCAAACGTCCATGTTCTACACAACTTTTACCAATCCCTACTGTATTCCAGTGTTCTCCTTCAGGTACTCTAGTCAAAATGTGGTTGTTTATTTATTGTTTTGGTCTTTGTGCATGTGCCAGGGGGTGATAGGCACCTCTACTCAGTCATCTTGCCAATGTCACTCCATTTTGAATTATTTGTCACATAATCCATATACCTCCATTTCTGTAACGTTAGTTCCTCAAGGTTTATTTTAATCTTTGTTTGGACCATATTTTCCCATTTCTTCTGTTCACTGACATTTTGTGTTGGTATCTGCACATTTGAAAAAATATTCATCTCTCCTAGTATTTACATACTGGCTTCATACAGGGGAAGACTTTCATCAATTAGCCTAGGTAGACAGATTCTTTTGTAACTAGTGTGTGTAAATTCCCAATTAGGTGGATTTTCCAATTTCTGTTTTTAAAAACCCACAATATTCTACTCTCCATGGTTTCTTTCTGCTGCACTGTGTGACCTCTGGAGAGTAGCACATTTCCCAACACTTTTGTTATTGTTGTTTTTCTATGTGGCCCCAGGCATCTAGAATATGTCAGGTTCTGTTAGTGGTTCAAAACAGGTAAGGCAGAAACTAGTCTCTCAGGAATCCCACCCCCTCAAAAATGTGTGAATCTATGTTTCATCACACATTCAGACTTTTGGGACCAGCCGGTGTACCATAGTGAGACCCTTGTCTCTAAAAACAAATATTTAGCAGGATGTGGTGGCATATGCCTGTGGTCCTAATTACTTGGGAAGAACATTGGCCCCCAGGATGTTGAGGCTGGAGTCAGCCATGATTATGCCACGCTCTCCAGCCTGGATGACAGAGAAAGACCTTGACTCAAAAACTAAACCAAAAAACCCAAAAAACAATGAAGGTTGTTTTATTGTTGGGAAAATTGGAAATGGAAAAAAAACCCCTGAGATTGGTGCAAATGTAATTTCAGTTTTTGCATTGTTGAAATTTGTCATTTGATATTGGAATACATTCTTAAATGAATGTGATTATATTATACATGGTTTTAATGTGCATTTCTCACTTTATGATTTGTTTTGCTAATGACTTAATACTTGCTGTTTATTTTATATTTATTTAAGACTATGGAAAAGATGTTAGAAAAAAAGCAAATTCAAGGAGTTTTCTTATTCGAGTTCAAAATGGGTTGTAAAGCAGCAGAGACAACTCACATTATCAACAATTCATTTGTTCCAGGAACTGCTAAGGAATGTGGAGTGCAGTGGTGGTTCAAGAAGTTTTGCAAAGGAAATGAGATCCTTGAAGATGAGGAGCATAGTGGTCAGCCAGTGGAAACTGACAACGACCAATTGAGAGCAATCATGGAAGCTGATCCTCTTACATCTACATGAGAAGTTGCTGAAGAACTCAATGTCAATAATTCTACTGTCATTCGTCATTTGACCATTCTATGATCATTCAGTATTTGAAGCAAATTGGAAAGGTGAAAAAGTTCGATAAGTGGGCGCCTTATGAGCTGAGTGAAAATAAAAAAATATTGTCATTTTGAAGTGTTGGCTTATTTTATTATATGCAACAACAACAAACCATTTCTCAATCAGATTGTGACATGTGATGAAAAGTGGATTTTATGTAATAACCGGCGATGACCAGCTCAGTGGTTGAACTGAGAACAGCTCCAAAGCATGTCTCAAAGCCAAACTTGCACCAAAAGAAGGCCATGGGCAGTATTTGGTGGTCTGCTGCCGGTTTGATCCACTACAGCTTTCTGAATCCCGGTGAAACTATTACATCTGCGAAGTAACTCAGCAAATTGATGAGTTGTACCAAAAATTGCAACACCTGCAGCTGGCATTGGTCAACAGAAAGGGCCCAGTTCTTCTCTATGACAATGCCCAACTGCACATTGCACAACCAACTCTTCAAATGTTGAATGAATTGAGCTATAAAGTTTTGCCTCATCTGCCATATTCACCTGACCTCAAGGCCTTCGTCCAGGGACAAAAGGAAAGCTCACAGTAGGCCATTGCCTCTGGAGGGAAAACATACAAAGCAGCACTGATGCCCAACTAAGGTCAGAGATGTCTGACACTCTAAGACTGGATCCCAAAAGAGAATGCACTGGGGGATCCAACTCCAGACCTCAACCTCTTCAAAGGGGCCACCCATGGCAGAAGTTCTAAGGCCCGGTATTAAGCCCTCCTTAGAATTTTCTCTTGCAGTTCCAATACCGCTTGGCCCCAGTATTGGTTGGAATCTGGTGTTTTCTGTTGAATGGGAAAGTGGAATGGAGTTGCGGGTATCCAGGCTTTTCTGTTGCTGTTCTTAGCAGAGTCAGGCCTGGCTAGCATGTGATGTTCCCCTTTGGTGGTATTGGGCTCTACTCTTCTTTGGAATCAGGGAAGGTTTGACCTTTAAAAATCAAACTGCCATGGAAACTGCTTTAACCAAAATTTTGGTTTACAGACTTCATTGGATTACCTATTGGAGTAAACAAAGTAAAACTGGTGAGTCAGGGAAGGTTTGACCTTTAAAAATCAAACTGCCGTGGAAACTGCTTTACCCCAAATTTTGGTTCACAGACTTCATTGGATTACCTATTGGAGTAAACATAGTAAAACCAGTGAGCTTGTATTGCTATCTCATGGCTAGGGTTACAAGGTAAAATCTATTGGATCTTTGTGTGTGTGTATATGTGTCTAGATGTGTTTATTTGTATATACATTTATTGTTTTATGTTGTGTCTACCAAATTAGCTTATAAGTAAAAGAGTACTCATAAATTAAGTAAATAAATCTAAGCAATTTTCAAGTTCACATGATTTAAGTATAACTTTCCTAAACAAACTGGTTTTAAAATTATTGGTAAAATAAAAATAGAAATACTTTCAGAATTACCAGCATACATTTTTGTCTGGACTTTATATTTGTCTCTATTAGATATTTTGAGATGTCAGGGCTTGGCATAGAAGGTTATAAAACTATAAACCCAGCCAAAACAAAATGATCTTTGTTTGCATGCCTTTTTTTTTTTGGACAAATGAGAGTAATTTAATGTTAGCTAAATCTGAGTTATTGGCAACAATACCTATGTATTTAACATTGAGGCTCTTACTTAGGTTTAGGTGAGCACCTGATGTTCACTGTCTATTAAAAACATGGTTAACAAAGAAATAGCTAACTTTAAATGATGGTGTCTAATATCTCAGCTTACAGAAGTAGTCTAGATGAATTGTTAAAAATAAAAGAATTGAGTGCATTAAGTGGGATAAATGTTTCAGGTAAATTTAAATTAAAATATTAAAACTATTTTTGATGCTCATTGAATATCTGAGTAATTTCCAATTAAGAAAGGGTTATGATATGGGAAAATATGTTTCTAAAAATTGTGGAATTGTTCTTATCTATAAATGCTCATATCTAATATTAGTTAATTTTAAGCTTGCAAAGGCTTTTAAATACTCAAGATAATTTTTAGAGTTAACTATAACATGAACCTCAAAATTTTTGAGGATGGATGGTAGAGACTAAGAGAAAGTACCACCATGTGGTTACAAGGTCAAGCTCGCAAAGACATAAAACAAGATGGAGACCTCATCTAGCTGTTTTTGTTTGTTTGTTTCAGGAAACTGAAGCAAAGTTTGTTACTGACCAGCTTGCTGGACCATCGTGAGCAGCAAATTTACGGGGTCCTAAGCCATATTCTATCCTAAGGTACTCTTTATGACAAAACCATACAGAAAGACACACAAGGCACACAAGATTTACTACACCTTAATACTAGTCTCAGAATTATTTTTCACATTAATCAAAACTTAGGGAGGAGATAAACAGTAAATTTTACCATTCATTCAACTGGTTTGCACAAAGAGAGAGACCAGAAAGTCTGACTTGTAAGGAATTCTTACCCTTTTGCCAGCATGTCCAGTTTCTGGGAGAACCCTTCTTTCAGGGAGAACTCTTCTTTCAGGGAGAGAGAATCCAGAAACTCGACATGATGGCAAAGGGTAATAATTTTTTACCAGTCAGACTTTCTGGGTTCTCCTCTCACTTTTTTTTTTTGGGGAGAGAGAACTCAGAAACCCAACATGCCGGGAAAAGGATAAACATTTTCTACCAGTCAGAATTTCTGGGTTCTCCTCTCTCTTCTCTTTTTTTCGGGAGAGAAAACTCAGAGGCCCTACATGCTGGCAAAGGGGTAAGAATTTCTTACCTATTGAACTGCTGGACTGTCTCTTTCTGTGCAAATCTGTTTAATGAATGTTAAAAATCCATGTTTATTTCTTCTATAAAGTTTTGAATAATGTGAAAAATAATTCTGAGGCTAGTCTTAGGCTGTAGCAAATCTGTGCTACAGCTTTGTGTGTCTTTCTGTATGGTTCTATCATAAAGAGTACCTTAGGATAGGACACGAACTTAGGACCCTATAAGCTCACCACTCAAGATGGCCCAGAAAGTTGGTCAGTAACAAACTTTGCTTTAGTTCCTGAAACAAAGACTGGATGAGGACTCCATCTTGTTTTATGTCCCTGGAAGCTTGGCCTTGTAACTACACGGCAATACATTCTCTTAGTTTCCACCATCCAGAACAGGAATTTTGGGGTTCATGTTATAGCTCTAAAAATTATCTTGAGTAGTCAAAAGGCTTTGCAAGCTCAAAATGAACTACTCTAGACTCCTTCTAGGAAGGGAAATAGAGACTGCCCAATGCTACAGCTCAGCAGGTAAGGCTTCACCATTTTACGATGGCAGCCCAGGTTTAATCCTGGATTAGGGAATAAGTCCTTTCTGGTTTGTGATCTGCATGACCTTTGTAATTTGTTAATTTTCTTCCTCTCCATGAACTGTCTTGAATTTTCCTTTCCTTAAGCACCTGAGAGGTTATCTTTGATAAAGTCCCAGTGCCAGAAATATTGGGCACTTGACGTGACTAAAGTTGGATAGTAAGACATTTAAAAGGATATGCATAGAGGCCCATGGGTAAAAGTCACCTTAATTAAAAGTGAATGTCCAAACTATAGATATATTTTAGAAGCCTTTATGTTTTTCTCTTCTTGGGTCTTGTTTTTTTGTTTTTTTTCTTTAATTTTTTTTTTTCTTCTCACTCAACTGAATTATTTATCTCCATTTAGTCTTGCCACTCTTAATGCACACATGAGAGGTCCTAAAATAACTTCTGATAGCCTGGGACTTACTAGGGAAAAACAGAAAAGATGCCACAAGACCCTGTTTTGAAAAAAAAGAAGAGATGCCACAAGACCCTATTTTCCTCATGAAACCCCAGGAATTAAAAGCAGATAGATCCCTCTTAAAACCTAGGGCTATGTGTTAGTCGATTTTCATGCTGCTGATAAAGACATACCTGAGACTGGGCAATTTTCAAAAGAAAGATGTTTAATTGGACTTACAGTTCCATGTGACTGGGAAGCCTTGCAATCATGGTGGAAAGCAAGGAGAAGCAAGTCACATCTTACATGAATGGCAGCAAGAAATAGAGAACTTGTGTAGGGAAATTCCCCTTTTTAAAACCATCAGATCTCGTGAGACCCATTCATCATTACAAGAACAGCATGAGAAAGACCCACTCCCATGATTCAGTCACCTCCAGTCAGGTCCCTCCCACAACATGTGGATTTGTGGAAGTTAAAAAATGAGATTTAGATGGGGACACAGCGACAAACCATATCAGGCTCTGTTGTGTTTTGCATTGTGTTATCTGATGATTATGAGTTTTGGGGGCATCAGAAATTACTTCTCACTATTAGAGAGCTTTGGTGTGAAATAACTATGTAGGAAATACATAGCTGTCCCCTTTTGGGGACAGCTAATGGCAGTTATCGGTGGGGGAAGATACTCAGCTCTTTGCACATTTGGATTAGAGAAGCATGTTGTTGGCCACCTAGAAGTATGGAAATGCCTCCACTCCCCACTGAGAGATAAGACTCTCATGTGAGATGGTCTGATTCCCTCTTTTGGGGATCCAGGATCTGGTATAAAAACAGGACCCTTAATTTTGGGGATCTGTTTTTGTCTTCCAGCTGTGCCTGCTTATTAGGCCCTGTTATGTTTTTCTAGTCCTGTTTCTTGAAGGGCTCCATGCTGAGGCCAGTGGTCCCAATAAGAAACTGGCAAATGAAAAAATCTCACAACTACTGAATTGTCTTCTGTATGTCTGTAATTATGTGTTGTTTGTGTGATGTTTATATAAAAGAGTTATAATTAATTGACTTAAAGAAAAATAAGTGCTTCAAACAAATGTTTTGAAATAATAAAAACTGTCATGCCTTTTAGTTCACATGACTTTAGTAATCTCTGGGAAATAAAAACAGCTTTAAAGATAATTGGTAAAATAAAGACATTTTGTCTAAGTTAGGCAGGTCAGATACTAGGTTTGCTAAATACTTTAAGGTCATCAACTGCTTCTTTGGCTCTTGAAAATTGTTCAACTTGTCTGCTTTACAGCTAGGTAAGGCCTGGAGACATGTGGAGTATGCCAAACCTGTAGCTATGCTGGAAAAAGTCAAACCTTATCTGCACCTAGTACATAATTAAAATAACATATCAGGTTTTCAACCAAAATTAAAAATTTCTAAGAGTTAACATTATGACAAGTAATTGAGACTACTGAAAGATAGTTTTACATGCAAGATGTGTGAGGAGAGTGAAATATGTTTTTGGTAAAATGTTATAACAAAGCATGGGAATGTAAAGTTTTGTAAACCTTTAACATATTGAATAGGCTACTTTAAAATCAAATTTCAGCTTCAAAATTCTCTTCTGACCTTTAACTTTGAGATGCTAGAGAGGCCCCACTGAAGCATCCAAAAAAGAGGTAAACAGAATTATTTGACAGGTTTAATTACATGGGAAGCATTGTCAAAATAAAAAAAGATGTTTAATCTTCTTCTTGTTATATTTTAGTGAATGATATTAATATGTGTTCCAAAATTTTATGGAATTTCTAAAATTCTAATATGTCTGTGTATATGCTATCAAACATAACTATGGTTATTATGTTAAGATATTGTAGGCCACAGAAATAACCAAATTTCCTTGTCAGGTTTGTCTTTTTTTTAATTTTTAAAAATTATTATTATACTTTAAGTTCTAGGGTACATGTGCACAATGTGCAGGTGTGTTACATATGTATACATGTGCTATGTTGGTGTGCTGTACCCATTAACTCGTCATTTACATTAGGTATATCTCCTAATGCTATCCCTCCCCACTCTGCCAACCCCACAATAGGCCCCAGGGTGTAATGTTCCCCTTCCTGTGTCCAAGTGATCTCATTGTTCAATTCTCACCTATGAGTGAGAACATGCGGTGTTTGATTTTCTGTTCTTGCAATAGTTTGCTGAGAATGATGGTTTCCAGCTGCATCCATGTCCCTACAAAGGACACAAACTCATCCTTTTTTATGACTGCATTGTATTCCATGGTGTATATGTGCCACATTTTCTTAATCCAGTCTGTCACTGATGGACATTTGGGTTATTCCAAGTCTTTGCTATTGTGAATAATGCTGCAATAAACATACATGTGCATGTGTCTTTATAGCAGCATGGTTTATAATCCTTTGGGTATATACCCAGTAATGGGATGGCTGGGTCAAATGGTATTTCTAGTTCTAGATCCTTGAGGAATCGCCACACTGTGGTTTAAATTTCCAGCTTTTCTGCTCTGCTTTTTCCCCATCTTTGTGGTTTTATCTGCCTTTGGTCTTTGATGATGGTGACATACTGATGGAGTTTTGGTGTGGGTGTCCTTTCTGCTTGTTAGTTTTCCTTCTAAAAGTCAGAACCTTCAGCTGTAGGTATGTTGGAGATTGCTTGAGGTCCACTCCAGACCCTGTTTGCCTGGGTATCAGCTGCAGAGGCTGCAGAAGATAGAATATTGCTGATCAGCGAGTGTTGCTGTCTGATTGTTGATCTGGAAACTTCATCTCAGAGGTGTGCCCAGCAGTGTGGGGTGTGAGGTGTCAGTCTACACCTAGTGGGGGATGTCTCTCAGGTTACTGAAGGGTCAGGGACCCACTTGAGCATGCAGTCTGTCCGTTCTTAGATCTCAACCTCTGTGCTGGGAGAGCCACTGCCCTCTTCAAAGCTGTCAGACAGGGCCATTTACATCTGCAGAGGTTTCTGCTGCTTTTTGTTTAGCTATGCCCTGTCCCCAGAGGTGGAGTCTACAGAGACAGGCAGGCCTCTTTGAGCTGTGGTGGGCTCCACCCAGTTCAAGCTTCCCGGAGGCTTTGCTTACCTACTTAAGCCTCAGCAATGGTGGGCGCCCCTCCCCCAGCCTCGCTGCTGCATTGCAGTTAGATTTCAGACTGCTGTGCTAGCAATGAGGGAGACGCTGTGGGCGTGGGACCCTCCCGGCCAGGTGCGGGATGTAATCTCCTCATGTGCCGTTTGCTAAGACCCTTGGTAAAGCACAGTATTAGGGTGAGAGTTACCTGATTTTCCAGGTGTTGTGTGTCTCAGTTTCCCTTGGCTAGGAAAAGGGATTCCCTTTCCCCTTGCTCTTCCCAGGTGAGGTGATGCCTCGCCCTGCTTCAGCTCTCACTGGTCAGGCTGCAGCAGCTGACCAGTACTGATTGTCCGGCACTCCCCAGTGAGATGAATCCAGTACCTCAGTTGAAAATGCAGAAATCACCTGTCTTCTGTGCTGCTCGCGCTGGGAGCTGAAGGCTGGAGCTATTCCTGTTCAGCCATCTTGCTCCGGGGAGCCAGTAATTTATTTTTATGTCACCAATGTATGAGCTCTCATTTCCTCCAAGTCATCAAAACTTGATGGTATTAAACGTTAATTAGTAACAGTAGTAAAATGAAGTCATCTCATTGATTTGCATTTAATATACCCTGAAACATGATTTTCAATAACATTTTTACACATATAATTTTATTTTGTCTTTATATTATAAATAAAATTGCTTTCCTACCAGGATCTGTGATAACTGCTAGACTAATATTAAATTAGGTCATCATTACTAAGAACCTAAACAGTAGGAACTATTGTTCAATCTGCCAATTCCCCAAAGAGGCATATTAAAATCTTACTCAATGTTTATAAAATTGTACACCTTACTTGCATTTCTTTAAATGCTTCCTTTATAGATTAAGAGTGCAGTATTGATATATATGTACTGTATCTTAATTTTTAGGAAACTGTACGGTTTGTATATTTATTTTGGGGCCAAATTTTTTATGCCTAATGTTCCTTTTTAATTATGTTTTCTTAATATTTATATATTTTCATATTCCTTCTGGTAGAATTTGCATAGTTTTTGTCCTTGCATTCCTGTATTTTCAAATTTCTCTGTCATTATGCTTTAGTTTAGTCTTTTATAAGTGTCATTGATTGACAGTCATTTTCTTTTTACTGCGATGTTCTAGTGTCAGATTCTAATTAGCCTAGTTGTGCTAACTTCAAAATGGGGAAGCAAGAGTGCTGGTGGTTTCATAATGACTCAATAGCCAATTAAATGCTTGAAATTCAAGGTTTATTGATTTATTGCATGGCTTTCACACACACAAAATCATAGAAATATACCCAACATAAACAGGCAGAGATAAGAGAAAAGGAGTACAAACAGCAGGGAGTCCTTCTGGAGACCAGCATGCTGACTGACCCACTGGCAGATCTGTTTTCCCTGTGAACACCATAGCAGAGCTTCCAGTGGCTGCTGTCATAGAGAAGAGGCTTCAGAGCCAGAATTCTCTCCTCACAGTTGTCAGTGACAGAGCCTCTGCAAGCATCATGACCATCTTCAGTTTCTTTGTGGTTTTTATGGCCCTCTGAAGGGGGCCTTTGTTCATAGTCATCATCTTCAGCTGCCTTTTGGTTGCACTTTTCTGTCAGGTGCCTGGAGTGCCTGGTCACAGGAGGTGTTATCACCTCACCCCTCCATACATGTGCTTATTACTCAGAGCATCAGCACTTTCACTCTAAGCCAAGATAGAAATGACTCCATTTTGAGACATTTAGTATTGCAAAACATTTTTACATATCCCATGTTTAATTATTGATAAAATGACGTTTAATTACTGACATAGATTGATTTTTACTTCCAGAGAGTTATTTCCATTTTATCATGTAAATTATTGGTTTTAATCCACTTATTTCCTTAGCTTGTTATCTTCTGATTAAATTATTATCTTTTTTTAGTTACCATCATTTGTACAAAAACTATAAATGTAATACAAATTTAAATATTCAAATACATTTAATTTTTCCTCCACATAGCAATTATGGCCATTCATAAAATTGTGTGTTTACAATTATTTTCTTCTGAGTTCTTAGAATATTGTGCCACTGTAGTCTCTCTATCCAAAGTTCCAGATGAGAAGTTTGTTGCTGCTGAATCCCTTATATTTGGAAAAAGCCTGTTAAGAAAAAATTTCCTCAAGTCATTGTAAATTCACATCTTAATACAGGCAAAAGTTGAGATGAAAATGTATTTCAGAACATATTGGTCTCATCTGAGGTGCCAAAGATATTTTTGGAAAAATCATGAGAAATGTTTGTTTATAAATTTATTAATTTGACTTATCTATTAATAGCTTAAATCAATGAGAGAAAAATATTTGCAGAGAGTTTGCAAGGAATAAAGGCATTCTATTACCGAAAGGAGCTTGATTTACTTTACATATACTTTACATTTACACTTTGCAAAGACAATAAATGGATACCCTGGTGAAACAGTAATCAAGTAGATTCTCTCTTCTTTCTTTTTCTTTCTGTCTCATCCTGTACCCTAATAACTCAAATCAAAGTAAATCACTAGTATTTTATGTGTTTGTTAGCTTGGAATGTCTATTGCACAATAATATTGGTGTTCGTATCTCAAGACATCATCAGAAGTTGCAGTGGTTTGTGTTTGCATTTTAAATTGTTCTAAATATTCTTATGCATCCTTCTGACCTTCTGAAACTAGCAAAATTGTCTCACGTGAAACACATGGAATTGTAAACAACTTTTAAATATATGAAAAGAGCTAAAGTCTTTCATAGGGAACAAAGGTAAAAGGGTAGATGGAATTCACCTACTAAGGAGCAGTGGAATTCATTCCAGGATCTCAATACAAATGACAAAACTGAAGAAAACATTTAGAAAAATAGGGAACATACACCTATTTAAGGAAATTATTTGTCTTTGTAAGATAAATTGGTATTATGGAAGGTTTTTTTTTTTTTTTTTTTTTTTGAGATGGAGTCTTGCTCTGTTGCCCAGGCTGGAGTGCAGTGACACAGTCTTGGCTCACTGCAAGCACCGCCTCCCAAGTTCACACCATTCTCCTTCCTCAGCCTCCCAAGTAGCTGGGACTACAGGCGCCTGCCACCAAACCTGGGTAATTTTTTTTTTTTTTTAGTAGAGACGTGGTTTCCCCATGTTAGCAAGGATCATCTCAATCTCTTTACCTTGTGATCCACCCACCTTAGCCTCCCAAAGTGCTGGGATTACAGGTATGAGCCACTGCACAGGGTCGATTTTTTTAATTTAAAAATTAAATGTCTGATTTCCAGCATTTCAACAAGTAGTCAATTTCAACTATTTTCTATTTTGGCTAGGCTATGATGAGATTGTTGCTATATAACTCTATAATATTAGCAATAGGAGGCACATTAGTAGAGCCCTATTCATGGTGATAAATAGAATGATTTGGCCTTTATAGTCCATTGCATTGTGTAATTTCTAGTTTAAATCAGTGAATGTGTTGTCTGGACTTTTTTCCATATAATTCTAAAGGAAACAAATGACAAATTGATAAAATGTTTGGATAAAGCAACTCATTCATTGATCTCAATGAAATACAGAGAAGCAGCATCAGAAGAGGCCTTGTATCACCATATAGATGAAAACAGGACTTTTAAATTTTGTCTTAGCTCTTCTGGCCTCCTCCAATGTGAGACAGTAAAACTTCTCCATGACTATAATCCTGCATTGAATTCCATTGGGTCAATAGGTAAATGTGAGATGAGCTGCAGAATATTGGCTACAGGTTCCATACTACTTTTCTCCATCATTAACTCATGCCTATCAAGGCAAGATAATAACTGGCTTGTTTTTCATGGTGGCAGAAACTAGGCATGAGAAGTATAAATCTATATGGTAACAAGCACACACCTGTCCCTTGTATTTGTTTCATTTCAGCAGGTGGTATGTTGGCAAGCTAATGTTTGGACATAAAGGATCACACATAGGATATTGCTGTGAAGTAATTGGAAATTACAAAGGCTTTACTTAACAGGCCTCACAGAAGAAAGCTGTTCTTCAAGAAGGCAAGTGACTTGCAGTTTCTGGAGAAAGTTGCATTCCAGGGCTCAGCCTCACCCTAAGGCAACTGTGCTTATATACATATCTGCTGTCTCAGCCCAGGAACCTCCTTTTGGAGGCCTTCTCCTTGGGGGCCTCAGCTGAGATGCTTTTCATTCACTCTGCTGAGGCCATCTTTTCTGGGGCAATTATTTACTAAAAATCTCTTTTCTCTGACTCAGTACTATTGCATCTCTAGCACTTCCCTCTATCCTACAACCTTTCCCCCTAGTTCATAAAATGACAGGAGACCTTTGTAAAGAGACAATTTTCCCCACCTCTGCTGATATCCTCTGACCCTCACCCAGTGCTGTTCTATGGGGAAAAATGGAACAGGAGGAGGAAGCACTGCATTCCTTTTTGGCCTCTTTCTTATACACAACTACAATAAGTGAATAGAGTTTCTTTCAATTTGACTTCTCCTAACTGACCAAATGTACACCTGGTAACTCTCAACAGAAGGTCTAAAGAATGCCAACAGTCACTGGATGTAAAGATGAAAACAAAGTAGACTATTCCACTTAGTTCCAGGTTATGGATTTTTTTGGTTAAGCAAAAAATAATTTCTCTATATTGTTTGTAATTACTCACTAGACTTGCATCATGTTTGAGGGAAAAGCCTGAAGCCTACAGGTAAACAGGATATACCTTTGTGTAACCTTGCACACATTTTTAATGGAACATTTGGGACTGTAGATTTTGGGTAGAGCAAAAGAAGGAAATATTAACATTTTCCTTCCTAGCTTACTAGTTCTACATTCCCTTCCATTTTCATAAGGAAATTATATTTGCACAGTAAACCCAGGACTTCTGTCTTTGGGCATGAGTTATGGTATATATGTCCCATAACATATAACAAAGATATATGTACTCTTATCAACATAGGCTCAGAAATGTTAATGGTTTCAGCTCTGTGGACACTTACATGTTTCTTAAAAAAAAAGAGTATGGTATTAATTTTCAAGTTAGTCCTTGAGATAAGAAGAAAGGAAATCCTGCAAATTTTTCAAAGAGCTCAATATACAGAAAGTTTGGTGAATGCCTTCTGGATGAAATATAGTTAAACCTTCCATATTTATCTGGGAGAGCTGTCCAATCCAATTCAATCAATGTTGAGAAAGTTATTGCCATTTGAGACAACAACATGGGCACTGGTAGAACCCCAGGAACCTTGAAAAGGCTACAATCAGGAAATTCTTGTATAACACACAGGTCTTTGTTTTTTCTTCCAGTTACTAAGGCACAAGGATAAGAATGGTCACTCTTCTGGACATCTGGAGATCCATCAAAGGAATGATTCCCTCTGAGTTACCACCCTTCCTTTTACAATTACCTCTCAGTCTGAAGTAAACCAAGGAAATAAGCATGGTGATGAAGACCATCAGCACCCACACCATCACAGTCATATCTTCCAAATACATAGAAACCAATTGGAATTTTCGATCTGAAACAGGAACTAGGGAGAGATGGAACATTTAGGATTGTTGCAGCAGAGAGAGGAGGGCTTGTTCAGAGATTTATGATAAGTTTACTCTCCAGATTCCTGTTGCTTCATACCATCTGAGTGTGTCTGAGGGTTGGGAAGAAGTAGGTTGGGTATGTGGATGATCCTGGATATGAGTATATTTGGGCTAAGACCAGAAGAAGGCTGTGACAAGGCAGATGCCATTCTTCTCAAGCAGCATAGTATTTTCCCTGAGTGGCCACAGTCTGAAGGACAGATAAACACATTGTGTATTTACCCACATTAGCTGGTGCTGAGGACCCTCAAGAATACTGGGCCTTGTGAGGAGTGTCGTAAAATAGAATAGTCTTGGGTGAGCAGACTCTCTAGAATAAAAAAGATCTCAAAATTCTTAAAAGTCATACTATCATCTACGTCATAAGTCTCCTTTTAATTATCTTTTCTCTCTGGTTCTAAAGTAGTAAACATGCCCATATCATAGTATTGTTTAACATATCTCATCATGGCAGCACCACTGCCAGCAATGAAGGCACCTGTTTCATTACTATACCTATTAGAAATTACTCTCTTATATCAACTACAGTTATTAAACCATAGTTATTAATCACCAAATATTTGCTCAATTAGTGACTGTGTAAATGACAAATGCCTCAGGCATGCCATGTGCTATGACAAGAACCTGAATGAAAGTGGTGTTTTCCAGAGACTGGAAGAGCTCAGGGCCTCTGAACAGCTGAGAGAAGTCTTACATAACTTGGTAATAGTAATGGTAGAATCTACGGACAGTGGGTGCAGCCCACAGAGGGTGAGCCGAAGCAGGGCAGGGTGTTGCCTCACCTGGGGAGCGCAAGGAATAAGGGGATTTCCCTTTCTTAGCCAAGGGAAGCCATGATAGACTGTACGTGGGAAAATGGGACACTTCCTCACAAATACTGCACTTTTTCCCACGGACTTAGAAACCAGCAGACCAGGAGATTCTCTCCCGTGCCTGGCTCAGTGGGTCCCATGCCCACGGAGCCTTGTCCACTTCCAGTGCAGCAGTCTGAGATTTACCTGTGAGGTGGCATTCTGGAGGTGGAGGGGCATCTGCCATTGCTGAGGCTTGAGTAGGTAAACAAACTGGCTGGGAAGCCCACCTGCCTCTGTAGACTCTACTTCTGTGGGTAGGGCATAGCTGAACCAAAACGCAGCAGAAACTTCTGCAGACTTAAACGACCCTGCCTAACATCTCTGAAGAGAGCAGTGGTTCTCCCAGCATGGAGTTTGAGCTCTGACAATGGACAGGCTGCCTCCTCAAGTAGGTGCCTGACCCCCATGTAGTCTAACTGGGAGACACCTCCCAGTAGGGGCCACCTGACACCTCATACAGGCAGGCACCACTTGGGGACAAAACTACCAGAGGAAGGATCAGGCAGCAATATTTGCTGTTCTGCAATATTTACCATTCTGCAGCCTCCACTTTTGATACCCAGGCAAACAGGGTCTAGAGTAGACCTCCAAGAAATTCAAACAGACCTGCAGCTGAGGGACCTAACTGTTAGAAGGAAAACTAACAAACAGAAAGGAATAGCATCAGCATCAACAAAAAGGACATCCACACCAAAACCCCATATGTAGGTCACCATCATCAAAGACCAAAGGTAGATAAAACCACAAAGATGGGGAGAAACCAGAGCTGACAAGCAGAAAATTCTAAAAACCAGAGCGCCTCTTCTCCTCCAAAGGATTGCAGCTCCTCACCAGCAACAGAACAAAGCTGGACAGAGAATGAGTTTGACGAGTTGACAAAAGTAGACTTCAGAAGGTTGGTAATAACAAACTTCTTCAAGCTAAAGGAGCATGTTCTAACCCATCACAAGGAAGCTAAAAACCTTGAAAAATGTTAGATGAAAGCCTAACGAGAATAAACAGTGTAAAGAAGATGTTAAATGACCTGATGGAACTGAAACCATGACACGAGAACTTCGTGATGCATTCACAAGCTTCAATAGCCGATAAAATCAAGCGGAAGAAAGGATATCAGTGATTGAAGATCAAATTAATGAAATAAAGCAGAAAGACAAGTTTAGAGGGAAAAAAAGAGTAAAAAGAAACAAACAAACCTCCAAGAAATATGGGATTATGTGAAAAGACCAAATCAATGTTGGATAGGTGCACCTAAAAGTGATGGGGAGAATGGAACCAAGTTGGAAAACACTCTTCAGGGTATTATCCAGGAGAACTTCCCCAACCTAGCAAGGCAGGCCAACATTCAAATTCAGGAAACACAGAGAATACCACAAAGATACTCCTCAAGAAGAGCAAACCCAAGACAAATAATTGTCAGATTCACCGAAGTTGAAATGAAGGAAAAAATGTTAAGGCAGCCAGAGAGAAAGATCGGGTTACCCACAAAGGGAAGCCCATCAGACTAACACTGGATCTGTTGACAGAAACCCTACAAGCCAGAAGAGATTGGGGACCAATATACAACATTCTTAAAGAAAAGAATTTTCAACCAAGAATCTGATATCCAGCCAAACTAAACTTCATAAGTGAAGGAGAAATAAAATCCTATAGAGACAAGTACATACTAAGAGATTTTGTCACCACCAGGCCTGCCTTACAAAAGCTACTAAAGGAAGCACTAAATATGGAAAGGAACAACTGGTACCAGCCACTGCAAAAACATGCCAAATTGTAAAGACCATCCATGCTAGGAAGAAACTACATAAACTAATGGGCATAATAACCAATTAACATCACCATAATGATGGGATCAAATTCACTCATGACAATATTAACCTTAAATATAAATGGACTAAATGCCCCAGTTAAAAGACACAGACTGGCAAATTGGATAAAGAGTCAAGACCCATCAGTGTGCTGTATTCAGGAAACCCATCTCATGTGCAGAGACACACATAGAATCAAAACAAAGGGATGGAGGAAGATCTACCAAGCAAATGGAAAGCAAAAAAAGCAGGGGTTGCAATCCTAGTCTCTGATAAAACAGACTTTAAACCATCAAAGATCAAAAGAGACAAAGAAGGCCATTACAGTGGTAAAGGGATCAATGCAACAGGAAGAGCTAACTATCCTAAATATATATGCTCCCCATACAGGAGCATCCAAATTCATAAAGCAAGTCCTTAGAGAACAACAAAGAGACTTAGACTCTCACACAAAAATAATGGGTGGCTTTAAGACCCCACTGTCAGTATTAGACAGATCTATGAGACAGGAGGTTAACAAGAATATCCAGGACTTGAATTCAGCTTTGCATCAAGCAGATCTACTAGACATCCACAGAACTTTCCACCCCAAATCAACAGAATGTACATTCTTCTCAGCACCACATTGCACTTATTCTAAAACTGACCACATAATTGGAAGTAAAGCACTCCTAAGCAAATGTAAAAAACAAAAACAAAAACAAAACAGAAAAACAGAAATCACTGCAAACTGTCTATCAGACAACAGTGCAATCAAATTAGAACTCAGGATTCAGAAACTCACTCAAAACCACAAAACTAAATGGAAACTGAACAACGTGCTCCTGAATGACTACTAGGTAAATAACAAAAAGAAGGCAGAAATAAAGATGTTCTTTGAAACTAATGAAAACCAAGACACAACGTACCAGTCTCAGAGACACATTTAAAGCAATGTGGAAAGGAAATTTTATAGCATTAAATGTCCACAAGACAAAGCAGGAAAGGTCTAAAATCGACACCCTAACATCAAAATTTAAAGAACTAGAGAAGCAAGAGCAAGCAAATTCAAAAGCAAGCAGAAGGCAAGAAATAACTAAGATTTGAGCAGAACTGAAGGAGATAGAGCCACAAAAAACCCTCCAAAAAATCAATGAAGGCAGGAGCTGATATTTTGAAAAGATCAACAAGATAGATAGACCACTAGCAAGACTAATAAAGAAGACAAGAGAGAAGAATAAAATAGATGCAATAAAAAATGATAAAGGGGATATCACCACTGATCCCACAGAAATACAAACTACCATCAGAGAATATTACAAAAACCTCTACTCAAATAAACAACAAAATCTGGAAGAAATGGATAAATTCATGGACATATACACCATCCCAGGAATGAATCAGGAAGGAGTTGAATCTCTGAACAGACTTATAACAGGCTCTGAAATTGCAGCAATAATTAATAGCCTACCAATTAAAAAAAGTCCAGGACCAGAAGGATTCACAGCCAAATTACACCAGAGGTACAAAGAGGAGCTGGTATCATTCCTTCTGAAACTATTCCTATCAGTAGAAAAAGAGAGAATCCTCCCTAACTCATTTGATGAAGCCAGCATCATCCTGATATCAAAGTCTGGCAGAAACACAAAAAAAGAGAATTTTAGACCAATATACCTGATGAACATCAATGCAAAAATCCTCAATAAAACACTGGCAAACCGAATCCAGAAGCACTTCAAAAAGCTTATCCATCACGATCAAGTTGACTTCATCCCTGGGATGCAAGGCTGGTTCAACATATGCAAATCAATAAATGTAATCCATCACATAAACAGAACCAGTGACAAACACCACACGATTATCTCAATAGATTCTGAAAAGGCCTTCAACAAAATTCAACAGCCCTTCATGCTAAAAACTCTTCATGCTATAAACTAGGTATTGATGGAACATATCTCAAAATAATAGGAGCTATTTATGACAAACCCACAGCCAATATCATACTGAATGGGCAAAAACTGGAAGCATTCCCTTTGAAAACTGGCACAAGACAAGGATGCCCTCTCTCACCACTCCTATTCAACATAGTGTTGGAAGTTCTGGCCAGGGCAATCAGGCAAGAGAAAGAAATAAAGGGTGTTCAATTAGGAAAAGAGGAAGTCAAATTTTCCCTGTTTGCATATGACATGATCGTATATTTAGAAAACCCCATTGCCTCAGCCCAAAATCTCCTTAAGCTGATAAGCAACTTCAGCAAAGTCTCAGGATACAAAATCAATGTGCAAAAATAACAAGCAATCCTATATACCAATAACAGACAGGCAGAGTTCAATGAGTGAACTCACATTCACAATTGCTACAAAGAGAATGAAATACCTAGGAATCCATCTTATGAGGGATCTGAGGGACCTCCTCAAGGAGAACTGCAAACCACTGCTCAGTGAAATAAAAGAGGATACAAACAAATGGAAGAACCTTCCATACTCATGGATAGGAAGAATCAATGTCATGAAAATGGCCATACTGCCCAAGGTAACTTATAGATTCAATGCCATCCCATCAAGTTACCAATGACTTTCTTCAGAGAATTGGAAAAAGATACTTTAAAATTCATCTGGAACCAAAAAAGAGCCCACATTGCCAAGACAATCCTAAGCACCAAGAACAAAGCTGGAGGCATCACGCTACCTGACTTCAAACTATACTACAAGGCTACAGTAACCAAAACAGCATGGTACTGGTACCAAAACAGAGATATAGACCAATAGAACAAAACAGGGGCCTCAGAAATAACACCATACATCTACAACCATCTGATCTTTGACAAACCTGATGAAAACAAGCAATGGGGAAAGGATTCCCTATTTAATAAATGGTGCTGAGAAAACTGGCTAGCCATATGTAGAAACCTAAAACTGGATCCCTTCCTTACAACTTATACAAAAACTAATTCAAGATGGATTAAAGACTTAAATGTTAGACCTAAAACCATAAAAACTCTAGAAGAAAACCTAGGCAATACCATTCAGGGCACAGGCATGGACAAGGACTTCATGACTAAAACACCAAAAGCAATGGCAACAAAAGCCAAGATAGACAGATGGAACCTAATTAAAGAGCTTCTGCACAGCAAAAGAAAGTACCATCAGAGTGAACAGGCAACCTACAGAATGCGAGAAAAGTTTTGCAATCTACTCATCTGACAAAGGGCTAATATACAGAATCTACACAGAACTTAAACAAATTTACAGCCAAAAAAACAAACAATCCCATCAAAAAGTGGGCAAAGGCTATGAACAGACATTTCTCAAAAGAAGACATTTATACAGCAAACAGACACATGAAAACATGCTCATCATCACTGGTCATCAGAGAAATGCAAATCAAAATCACAATGAGATACCATCTCTTACCAGTTAGAATGGTGATCATTAAAATTTCAGGAAACAACAGATGCTGGAGAGGATGTGGAGAAATAGGAACACTTTTACACTGTTGGTGGGAGTGTAAATTAGTTCAATCATTGTGAAAGACAGTGTGGCAGTTCCTCAAGGATCTAGAACTAGAAATACCATTTGACTCAGTGATCCCATTACTGGGTATATACCCAAAGAATTATAAATCATGCTACTATAAAGACACATTCACACATATGTTTATTGTGGCATTATTCACAATAACAAAGACTTGGAACCAACCCACATGTCCATCAATGATAGACTGGATTGAGAAAATGTAGCACATATACACCATGGAATACTATGCGGCCACAAAAAATGATGAGTTCATGTCCTTTGCATGGACATGGATGAAGCTGGAAACCATCATTCTCAGCAAACTATCACAAGGACAGAAAACCAAACACCGCATGTTCTCACTCATAGGTGGGAATTGAACAATGAGAACACTTGGACACAGGGCAGGGAACATCACACACTGGGGCCTGTCATGGGGTGAGATGGAGTTGCATGTATCTAGACTTTTGTGCTGCTGTTCTAAGCAGGGTTGGGCTGTACATAGAGTTACACCCTATGTGACTGTGATGTTCTCTTTTGCTGCTGTTGGTCCTCAGTGTTCTTTGGAGTCTGGGGAGGTTTGCACTTTAAAAATAAAACTTTCATAGAGACTGCTTTATCTAAAATTTTGGTTCACAGCCTTTGTTGGATTACCTATTGGGGCAAACAAAGTGTAACCATGTACAACGGTTGAGCTTGTATTGCTATCTTATGGCTAAAGTTCCAAGGTAAAAGCTATTGGATATTCATTTGTGTGTGTACATATGTGTACATGTGTTTATTTGTATGTATACTTATTGTTACATGTTGTGGCTACCAAATTGGCTTGTAAGCAGAAGAGCACTCATAAACTAAGTAAATAATTTCAAGCAATTTTCAAGTTCATAAACTGAAGTAAATCTTTACTAAACAAGCTGGTTTTAAAATTACCAGTAAAATAAAAATAGAAATGTCTTTAGAATTATAAACATACATTTTGCTTTTTTTTTTTTTTTTTTTTTTTGCTAGATATTTTGAGTTCTCAGTGTTTGGCATAGAAGGTTAAAAAGTATTAACTCAGTCAAAACAAAAAGGTCTTGATTTGTGTGCCTTCTTTGACAAATGGAATAGTTTGATATTGTTAGCTAAATTTTTTGAGTTATCAGCAAAAACACCTATGTATTTAACTTTGGGGCTTTTATTTAGGTGAGCATGTGATGTTCACTGGCTATATTAAAAAGTGGTTAACAAGAAAATAATTAACCTTAAATGACGGTGTCTAATAGCTCAGTTTTCAGAAGTAATCTAGACAAACTGTTAAAAATGAAAAAAAATGATTATGTGTAAATGGGATATATATTTTTGGTGAACTTTTGTATAAATTGAAATTGTAAAATTATGTTTTATGCTCATTGGATATCTGGGTTATTTCTAATTTCAATAGAGTTTTGATATGGGGAAATAGCTTTTAAACATTGTGGAATTGTTCTCGTCTATAAAAATGCTCATATCTGATAGTTCAGGATTTCTTACTTTTTAGGGCTTCACTAACATTTAATGTTACTAAGGATAAGAATTATAGTTAACATGTAATTCTGTATATAAAATGTGCCAATATATGTTATTAGTGAAAAAAAAATTGTGTGGCTCAGAAGTTATCTAAAAATTAATTCAAATTATGGGCTTTAAATGTTCTGAAACAAAGTAGTAAGGAGCCAGTAAGGAGGGGAGAGAGATGTGCAGAAAGTTGTGTATATGAAGATGTATTTTTGGTAAGGAAAGTTATAAAGATAATAATTTTGTATGAGAAAGGATCTTGCATGGTAGATTTTTTTTGTTCTGGAGTAAAATGACTGGGAAGAAGAAGAAGAAAAGAAGAAGAGAAGAAGGAGGAGGAAGGGGTAAAAGGGAGAGGAGAAGGTAGAGTGGGAGGAGGATGCGAAGAAATCTGGGACTTAATGGAAAGCTCAATCATGTTGTGGATGATCTGTGTAAGTCATATATAGTTTTCTTCTGTTTCTCTGCATGTGTTTATCTTCATGCACATACCAAGAAACTAAAAAGTTGAAACATTTTAGATAACAAAATATTCTTTAAAACCTGACAGAGAATTGGAGAAGTATGACTAATTAACATTTTCATAGTTAAAGCTCTGAGTCTTGAGTAAAGTAAAATAAGAAATATTGTAAAGAAATGCATTGGCAGTTTGACAATTTTTTTTTAATATAGTTAATCATGAAGCCAGATTTAATGTACATGCTTGCATTGCTTCACACCATGTTTGCTGTTTTGCATGGATAGTGATGGCACTAGAGTACTTACTGGTCGTGTGCCTAGAGTAAATTTCTTGATTGCACAGGATGTATGATAATATCAGTTAATAATACTGAACTGTATATCAGGAATAAAATACTCATGTAATTTTTGGGGGCTCTGAGTAACACTGTAGCCTCCAGAGTAGAAAGAGTAGGGAAAAGGTTGAAGATTGGTTTCTTGTTTATTTGTTTTTGCTTCTAATTTTCATTTGCTTGCTGTTTGTTCTTTTGGGTTTTGCTTGTGTATGCATATATATATATTTTATATATATTATATATTATATATATTATATATTATATATATATTATATATATATATTAGTTTCTGATGGAAGGCTTTTATTTGGTTCTCTGAATAGTTATTTCATTTCCTGTGCATTTCTAGCAAGTCTTTATTTGTTCTATTTACCTGGAATTCCTAGGCTACCTTTGTTGGGTGTGCAAGAATTGATGGAGCCCACCAGCCATTTGGAATTTGGTTGGTTTGGCTTGCCTCTGATGATTTAGAGGGCTAAAATATTAAAGACTTTTCTTTTTCTTTTCTTTTTTTTTTTTTGCAATTGTAAGATTTAATAGAGTGAAAACAGAGCTCCCATGCAAAGGGAGGGGACCCAAAGGGGGTTGCTGTTGCTGGCTTGAATGCCTGGGTTAATATGCTGATCATTTTCCCTCCCACTGTGCTCTCAGGTGATAGATGATTGCTTATTTCTTTACCTCCTGTTTTTGCCAAGTTAGCACTTTAATGAGTGCTCTGATTGGTCAGGTGTGAGCTAAGTTGCAAGCCCCTTGTTTAAAGATGGACGCGGTCACCTTGCCAGCTAAGCTTAGGGATTTTTAGTTGGCCTAGGAAATCCAGCTAGTCGTGTCTCTCAGACCCCCCTCTCAACAGGAAAACCCAAGTGCTGTTGGGGAGGCTGACCAATGACCACTCTGTTTCCTGCTGAACTGGGGTGTAGTAGGGATTGTGCAGTTGACATTTCCTCAAGGGGTGCTTTTTTTTTTTTTTTTTTTTTTTTTTTTTTTTTTTTTGAGACGGAGTCTTGGCTGACCAATGACAGTGGCCGGATCTCAGCTCACTGCAAGCTCCGCCTCCCGGGTTTACGCCATTCTCCTGCCTGCTCCCGAGTACTGGGACTACAGGCGCCCGCCACCTCGGGCTAGTTTTTTGTAGTAGGATTGTTAGCAGTGACATTTCGGCTCCCAGTGCTGGGGGCTTGAGCCACTTGCCTTTGATGTCATTAACATCGGAGCTTGGGCTAACAGGCTGGTCCAGGGGTCCGTGGTAGCTCTTAGTCATGAACTGCATCTGGGGCTCCATTTGAAGAACGATTTGTACTTTTACTGCTTCGATTTTGGAAGAGACAAACTTAACAAGATTAAAGATACAGGGACTGAAATGTATGGCCTGCAGCACAGGGCATTATTTCTTTGGCACACTTCACAGCCCCTATCTGCTTGATAGTTTTGAAAAGGCCTGGTCCAGTAAATAATAATTTGGCCATCTGATGGGTGCTATCAATGCCTAAGTGGAAGGTTTGGTGAAGGGTTTTAAGTAATTTCCATTGGTTAGCTGCAGGCAAAAATATTTTTCTTTCTTTGGTGACTAGCCATCTGAAGGGGAGGAAAGTATGCCCTTGTGAGGTTCCCTATTCTATTTCTTCTGCTGAGTACTGGGGGTTGGTTTCCCAGACAGGATTACCCCCCACTAGGGGTCCTTGTATAAGCATTTCTAGTGGAGGGTCCTGCCTTGTGGCTCTTCTGACTTCAATATCCGCTTGGCCGGTCCCTTCTATTTCCCTTTCCTTTCCTTTCTGATGACCCCAGCACTGTAAGACTGCCACCCCTTTAGGTTTCTGTACAGCCAATAATAATCTCCTAATGACTTCCTGATGTTTGATAGGTGTTCCCTTGGAAGTTAGGAATTCCCTTTCTCTCCATATTGCTGCATGAGCATGGAGGACTAGGTAATCATACTTAGAGTCTGTATATATATTTACCCTTTCTTCTTCTCCTAATTCTAGTGTCCGAGTGAGGGCTATTAGTTCGGCCAGCTAAGCACTAGTTCCTGGAGTGAGGGGATTACTTTCAAGTATTCCATTATCACTGACCACTCTATACTCTACTTTTCACAGTCGTTTTTCTACAAAGGAACTTCTATCAATATACAAGTCAAGGTCAGGATCAGTCAAGGGAACCTCTAAAAGGTTCCTGTTTTTTTTGTGATTATTCCTGTTTTTTTTGTGATTTTTCCTGTTTTTTTTTGTGACATATAAAGTCTTGCCCTCTTGGCAAGCTTAACACTGGGGCTTGGGTTAGGGCATTCTTTAGGGCCTGGAAAGCTGCTTCTGCTTCAGGTGTCCATCTTACTAAATGGGTACTGGCTTTCTGAGTTTCCTTAATTAGTGTATATAATGGTCTGGCTATTTCACTGTACCTGGGAATCCATATTCAGCAGAAACCTGTTATGCCAAGGAAACCTCTTTGTTGCTTTAGAGTTTTGGGATGAGGATAAGCCAGTATAGGCTGGATACATTCCTCACTGAGGGCTCTGGTGCTTTTGGATAATTTAGCCCTAAGTATTTAACCTGCTGTGAGCAGAGCTGAGCCTTTGGTTTGGAAACCTGTAGCCACAGGTGGTGAGGAAATTAAGAGCGCTTGGGTGGCTTGATGGCACAAGGTTTCTGAATGAGCAGCTAAAAGCAAATCATACATGTACTGAAGGACAAGAGTGTCCAGGTATAAGAACTGGCTCAAGTCTTGGGCTAATGCCTGGCCAAATAGATGGGGGCCATCCCTGAACCCTTAGGGTAAAACAGTCCAGGTGAGTTGAGACGTTGGGTTTGAAGGATCTTCAAAGGCAAACAAGAATTGAGAGTCAGGATGTACAGGGATGAAGAAAAAGGCATCCTTAAGGTCCAGGACTGTAAACCACTCTGCTTCCTCTGGTATTTGGGAAAGCAGAGTATAAGGGTTAGGTACAGCTGGGTATAGAGGGACAATGGCCTCATTGATAATCCTGAGATCTTGCACTAACCTCCACTGTCCATTGGGTTTCTGTACTCCTACAATTGGAGTATTGCCAGGGCTATTGCATGGTTTTACTAGGCCTTGTGCTTTTAGGCTCTTAACAATCTTTTGGAGTCCTTGTTGGGCCTCGGGTCTAAGGGGTACTGCCTTTGGTAGGGAAAGGAGGTGGAATCCCTTAGTTTAACTTGAACAGGATGGCCATTCTTTGCTCGCCCATATTGTCCTTCTGTTGCCCAGACTTCAGGATTAATTCCTTCCTCAAGCAGGGGACAACAAAGGGTGTTCCTTCTCTTATGTTTAGGTGTATAATGGCCCCTGCTTTTGCTAGAATGTCTCTCCCTAACAAGGGAGTGGGGCTTTCAGGCATAATTAGAAAAGCATGTGAAAAGAGTAAAGTTCCCCAGTCACAACTTAGTGACTGGGAGAAGTATCTAGTGACTGGCTGTCCTAGGACCCTCGGATAGTGACAGATCTGGAGGACAGTTGTCCGGGATGGGAGAGTAAGACTGAGAAGGCCATGCCAGTGTCCAGGAGACAGTTAACCTCCTGGTCCTCAATGGTCAACCATGCCTGGGGCTCTGGGAGGGTGATGGCATAGGCTGGTGCTTGCCCCGGGCACCCTCAGTCCTGCTGCTGGATCATCTGGTAAGTGGCTTCTGACTCAGAGGACCTTCATCCCCTGGAGCAGTGGGCCTTCCAGTGACTCCTTTGACAAAAGGGGCACGGACGAGGGGGCGGCTTATTTCTATTCGGACAATCTTTTTTAAAGTGTCCTTGTATGCTGCACTGGAAGCAAGCCCTATTAGGCATTCGATTTGCCCAGCCTTTCCCTGTTCCAGAGCCTCCAAAGTCCACTTGCCTGAGGGCCATGACTAAAGCGGTGGCCTTTTTTTAATCCCATTTGTCCCATTCCGTCTGCTCCTCCTGATTCTATATTATAAATAACCAAGGTTGCCAAGTTCAATAGGGTTTCTAAGTTTTGCTCTGGGCCTAAGGCAGACTTCTGAAGTTTTTTTTTCTAATGTCTGCAGCTGACTGAGTGATAAACTGATCCTTTAAGGTTAGTTGGTCATCAGTAGAGTCAGGTGACAGGGAGGGATGCTTCCTGAATGCCTCCCTTAGTCTCTCCAGAAAGGCAGTAGGATTTTCTTCCTTTCCCTGTGTTATAGTGGACATTATTGAATAATTAATAGGCTTCTTCCTTCTTTTCCTTAGTCCTTCTAACATGCCAGTTAGCAAATGTCTGCAGCACCAGTCTCCATGTTCTGATTCTGTGTCCCAGTGAGGGTCTACAATGGGAACTGCCTGCTGGCCTGTGGGGAATCGTTCTCTTTCCTCTGATGTCATCCTATCATTGACCTGACTGAGATACCAGAGATCACCAAACTCTCGGGCTGCAGTTATGGCAGCACTTCTCTCATGTGGGGTTAGTGTCTGATTTAGCAGTATCATTATATCTCTCCATGTCAGATCAAAGGATTGTCCTAACCCTTGTACAACATCAATATTGCCATCAGGGTTATCTGAGAATTTACCTAGGTCTATTGTAATTTGCTTCAAGTCTGAGAGAGAAAAAGGTACATGCACTCTGGCTGGGCCAAATTCTCCTCCTCCCACTGCTTGGAGGGGGCATAATCGGGGAATATTGGCACTCTGGTTAAAGTATGGGGCTATTGTTAGAAAAAGGTAATTTAACACTAACCACTGATAATTCCCTAGGGGATTTAAATCTTAGTTACCATACAAAGGTCCGACCAGACCTAGAAGGAACTCCCTTCAAGACAGGACAATAGATGGCTCCTCCCAGGTGTTTGAGGAAAAAACCCTTTGTCTATCTCTTTGTCTATCTCTTTTTGCAACTTAGCTCACACCTGACCAATCAGAGCACTCATTAAAGTGCTAACTTGGCAAAAACAGGAGGTAAAGAAATAACCAATCATCTATCACCTGAGAGCACAGTGGGAGGGACAATGATCAGCATATTAACTCACGCCTGTAATCCCAGAACTTTGGGAGGCTGAGGCGGGTGGATCACGAGGTCAGGAGATCAAGACCATCCTGGCTCACATGATGAAACCCCGTCTCTACTAAAAAATAGAAAAAATTAACCAGGCAAGGTGGTGGGCACCTGTAGTCCCAGCTACTCAGGAGGCTGAGGCAGGAGAATGGTGTGCACCCGGGAAGCTGAGCTTGCAGTTAGCAAAGTTCATGCCACTGCACTCTAGCCTGGGCAACAGAGTGAGACTCTGTCTCAAAACAAAACAAAACAAAACAAAAAACCAAGGAACATTGCAAGTGGGGCTCTTGAGCCTCTTGCTCAAGTCTGCTCTCACTCCATTCCATGGCGTGTACTTTTGCTTCAGTAAATCTGTGCATGCACGACATTGTTCTTTCATTGCTTTGTTTCTGTGTTTTGTCCAATTCCTTGTTCAACACGTCAAGAACCTGAATGACCATAGTCAATACCATCCACCAGTAACAGCAGCACTGGAATATCTCTGAACCTATTATGGTTTAGAAGGCTGTCTGATTAAATATTCTTTACTCAATTAAACTCTGTTTAATTTGTCTAAGGTTTTTATTTTCAAAAAATTTATGGCCAGAACTATTTATCCAATGTATAAGTAAGAAATAATCAGGATCAGACCATTTAGGGATTTGAAAACCAGCCTAAGAAGTGATAAATAGAAGTTCATTGAAGTCTTTTGAACAAATTGTCAAGATCCTATAGACACAAAGAGGCTTATTCTGACTGTAGTGTAAAGAACATTTTAAAAGGCAATATAGGACATTCTGGAAAGATGATAGAGTAGAAGGAACTGACAATCTGCCTTCTCATGTAAATAACAATTACACCAGCAGAATCTGTCTGACATAACTTTTGAATCTCTGGAGTCTATTGAAAGTTTGCAACTACGGGGGGGAAGGGTTGGATGCTAAACTGTAGTTAACTGCGGTCAATTTCAGCTTTTAGCACAGTAGCAACCACACATTCCCTACCCCTAGCCCCATAGCAGACAGTTGTGCATGTGCTCCTGGAGCAGCCTGCACAAAGATTGCAACAGCCACGGGGGACAAAAATAACTTTTTCCTCTAAATATTGGCGATGTGTTGTCTGATCACTCATTGCTGCTTCTGATCAAAAAGGTGCAGATACAGAAAGGGGAACCATTGTTGTTGCATCTCCTCTGCTGTTGCAAGACCTGAGCAGACCTGTTCTACCTGAGGTGACATTCAGGCAATTTAAAAGGCTAGAACTCTGTACTCCTTTTATTTTCTCTATTTCTTTGATCTATAGATTTAATGCAACCCCTATCAAAATGCAATGGAACTTTTTCGCCAAAATAAAAAAACCCATTCTAAAATTCAGATGAAATTTTAAGAGACCCTCAATAGCCAAAATTACAATGAAAAAACATATTAGTGTGTCTTCTTTTGTGAATCATCCAAATGAGGGGCCAAGACGGCAGACTAGAAGTAGCTAGTGTGCATGGTTCTCATGGAGAGGAATGAAGGAATCGTTAAATACAACACCTTTAACTGAAACATCCAGGCACACACACTGGGACTAATCAAGGAAGCAACATGACCCACAGAGAATGAAGAAAAACAAGACAGGAAAACAGCCCACCCAGGAGCAACACAGAGCCATGGGAACCTCCCCTGCCTAGAGAACTGTGAGTGTGTGACCCTGGGAAACCATGCTTCTCCCATGTATCTCTGCAACCCTCAGGTCAGGAGATCTGGTGAATCCACTCCACCAAGGCTTTCTGTCTGACAGACAGCATCATATGGAATTTTGGCAGAGCAACCACGCAGGCATGTGTGGAAACCCTGGAACCTTAGATATGTGGACATTCCCACACAAGTAGTTGTAGCTCCAGTAAAGTGGGAGGTTAGATCCCTGAACACAACCCTAGGAAAGAGGCTGAATCCAGGGGACTCAGAAATGAAGACTGCAGGCCCCATTTCCATGGCACCTCACAAGATAAGACCCACTGGCTTGGAATTCCAACCAGCGACTGGTAGTGGCATTGCACCTCCCTAAGAAGGAGCTCCCAGCAGGAGGGACAGGTCACCAGCCTTTACTGGTGATACCTCCAGGCACTGGGAAATCTGAGGTTACAAGACACTGGAATGGGCCACAAGCATACTGCAGTAGCCCTATGAAAAAGTGGCCAGAATGTTACATACGTGCCTGCTCCCATATCTGCTCACTGGGCAGGTCCTCCAGGCCTGAACTTCCAGCCACTCCCCACCGAGATATTAAGCCAGTAACAACTTGACAACTCCCTAGACAGAGCCTCCAAGGGCAACTGGAAGTGTCTCTGCCATTGCTGCTGCAGAGAAACTGCCCTTGCTACCATTACACTAAAAAAGGATCAAAGAACTTAAGTGCTTATCCACACTACCAACAAGCAGCAGTCGACCCAAGGAGAGGCCAGTCAGTCTCTCATGGGTCCCACACACTCCCCACTGCTTGTCACCAGACAGGGAACCCCTGGCTTGGGTTCACAGCACAGACCCTCCATCCTGGGCTGATTGCACTGAAGACTTGCTAACCTGGATTTCTCTGTAGTGGAGCCCCCAGGAGATAAGCAAACAACTCTTGGCTGCAACCACTAAGAATCCTTCCTCTGCTGCCTCCAAGTTGGGGAAGGAACATACACATTGAGATCACCCCCAGAGTTGCAGTGGGCAGTCCAGGAGTTGCAACTTATGATCTACAGCCAGCCATCAGTGATGACAGGAAACCATATTTTCAGAGCATTGACAGAAAACATGGCTACAACTGTGAATAAACATGGGGGAGCCACACAGCCAAGAAAGAGTCTACCAGCTGACCAGTAAACCCAAGTGCCACCTGTTGGATCACACCCTAAAGTTTCAACATCAAAAATACTTGACTAACATTCTCCTGCTCTGAAACAAGGGGCAATAAGTCAGCTTCAAATAAAAACCCTGCATAAAGCCCTGGTCAAGGGAAAACATCCAGAAAAGAAGTCTGTTGACTCTACTCAATCTACATTGCAGTCAAAGGAACACCCACACACAGAGTGAGAAAGAACCAACACAAGAACTCCAGTAACTCAAATGTCCGAGTGTTTTATGCCCTCCAAATGACCACACCAGGTCTCCATCAAGAGTCCTCCACCAGGCTGAACTGGCTGGGATGGCAGAAATAGAATTCTAACAGACTTAAAAGTTCTAACAGACTTAAAAAAAAAGACATAGGCTGCCACACAATAATAGTGGGAGACTCCAATAGTTCACTGAAGTATTAGATCATCAAGGCAGAAAATTAACAGGGATATTCAGGACCTAAACTCAACATTGAACCAAATGGATCTGATGGACCTTTACAAAATTCTCCCTTCAAAAACAGCAGAATATATATTTTTCTCATCACCAAATGGCACATGCTCTAAAACTCACCAATAATTGGACATAAAACAGTCCTCAACAAATGTAGAAAAAAAAATTATACCAAAAACAGTCTCAGACTACAACACAATAGAAATAGAAGTCAGGATAATGAAAATTGCTCAAAATGATGCAATTACATAGAAATTAAATTAAATGCTCCTGAATAACTTTTGGGTAAATAATGAAATTAAGAAATCAAGCAGAAAGAATGAGAAAAGAGATATAACATGCCAGAATCTCTGGGACACAGCTAAGGCAGTGTTCAGAGGGAAATTCATAGCACTAAATGCCCACATCAAAAAGTTAGAAGGATATAAAATTGACGACTTAACTTTACAACTGAAAGGATTAGAGAAGCGAGAGCAAATCAACCCCAAAGCCAGCAGAAGATGAGAAATCACAAAAATCAGAGCTGAACTGAAGCAAATTGAAACCCAAAAAACATTCTAAATATCAATAAATTAGAAGTTTATTTTTTACAGTAACAAAGTAGGCCACAACCATCTAGAGTAATAAAGAAAATAGAGAAGACCAAATAAATACACTTAAAAATGATTAAGGGAATGTTACTACCGACCCCACAGAAATAAAAACAACCATCAGAAATTACTATGAACACCTCTACAAACTAGAAAACCTAGAAGACATGAATAAATTTCTGGACACATACACCCACTCAAGACTTAGCTAGAAAGAAACTGATTCCCTGAACAGACCAATAACAAACTCCAGAATTGAATCAGTAATAAATAGCTTACCAACCAAAAACAGCTCAGGGCCTGATGAATTCACAAGCAAATTCTACCATCTGTACAAAAAAGACTTGGCAGCATTCCTACAGAAACAATTCCAAAACTTGAGGAGGAGGGATCTCTCCCCAACTCATTTTATAATGACAGCATCATCTTGATACAAAAACCTGACAGAGACACAACAACAACAAAACAGATCAGGCCAATATCCTTCCATAACATTGAGTCAAAAATCCCCAAGAAAATACTTCAAATCAGATACAGCAGCACATCAAAAAGCTTATCCACCATGATCAAGTAGGCTTTTCTCCTGGAATGTAATATTGTTTCAACATACACAAATCAATAAATGTGATTTATCACATAAACAGAACTAAAGACAAAAACCACACGATTGTCTCAACAGATGTAGAAAAGGCTTTCAGTAAAATTCAACACATCATTTTAAAAACTCTCAATAAACTAGGTATTGAAGAAGTATACCTCAAAATAATAAGAGCCATCTATGACAAATCCACAGCCAACATTATACTGAATAAGCAAAAGCTAGAAACATTCCCCTTGAAAACTGGCACAAGTAAGGATGCTCTTTCTCACTATTTCTGTTCAGCATGGTATTGGAAGTCCCAGCCAGAGCAATCAGGCAAGAGAAATAACTAAAGCACATCCATATAGAAAGAGAGGAAGTTTGCAGATGACATGATTCTATATCTAGAAAACCCCACAATCTTGGCCCAAAAGCTTTTTCAGCTGAAAAACAACTTCAACAAAGTTACAGGATATGAAATCAATGTACAACAATCACTAGCATTCCTCTACACCAACAACGGCCAAACCAAGAGCCAAATCAGAAAAGCAATCCCATTCACAATTGCCACAAAAAGAATAAAGTACTTAGAAATACAGCTAACCAGGGGGGTGAAAGATTTCTACAATGAGAAATACAAAAAAAAAAAAAAAAAAAACACCAAAAAACAAAAAATGCTCAGAGAAATCAGAGAAGACACAAATTTTTAAAATCCCATGCTCATGGATTGGAAGAATCAATAACATTAAAATAGCTATACTGCCCCATGCAATTTATAGATTCAATGCAATTTCCATCAAAACACCATCATTATTCTTCACAGAGCAAGAAAAAAATATTTTTTAATCCATATGGAACAGAAAAAAGCCCAATTGGCACAGGCAATCCTAAGTAACAGGAACAAAACTGGAGGCATTATATTACCTGACATCAAACTATACTATAAGGCTACAGTAATCAAAACAACATAGTACTGCTATAAAATCAGGTACATAGACCAATAGAACAGAAATATAGCCCAGAAATAATGCTACACATCTATGATCATCCGATCTTCAACAAAACTGATAAAAACAAGCAATGAGGAAAAGAATCCTATTCAATAAATGGTGCTAGAATAACTGGCTAGCCATATGCAGAAGATTGAAGCTGGACCCCTTCTTTATGTCATATACAAACATCAACTTAAGATAGATTAAAGACTTAAATGTAAAACTAAAAATTATAAAAACCACAGAAGACAACCTAGGCACTACCATCCTGGACACTGGAGAAGGCAAAGATTTCATGACAAAGACACCAAAAGCAATTGCAACAAAAGCAATAATTGGCAAGTAGGATTTAATTAAACTTAGGAGCTCCCGCACAGCAAAAGAAACTATCAACAGAGTGAAAAGACAACTTACAGAATGAAAAAAAATATTTGCAAACCATGCATCTGACAAAGGCCTACTATCCAGTATCTGTAAGGAACTTAAACAAATTTACAAGAGAAAAACAAACAGCTCAATTAAAAAGTGGGAAAGGACATTACTTCTCAAAAGAAGCATACATGTAGCTAACAAGCATATGAAAAAAAGGCTCAAGGAAAAACATGGAATTAACCTAAATGTCCATCAATGACAGATTGGATAAAGAAAATGTCATACATATACATCATGGAATACTGTGCAGCCATAAAAATGAATGAGATTTTGACCTTTGCAGGAACATGAATTGAACTTGAGGCCATTATCCTTAGTAAACTAATGGAAGAACAGAAAATCAAATACCACATGTTTTTGTTTATAAATTGGGAGCTATGTGATAAGAACTTATGAACACAAAGAAGAAAACAACAGATACTGGGGTCTACTTGAGTGTGGAGGGTGGGAGGAGGAAGAGGAGCAGAAAAGATATTAGGTACTGGCATTAATATCTGGATGATGATATATGTACAGTAAACCCCTGTGATACGTGTTTATTCATGTAAGAAACCTTTACATGTACTCCCAAATCTAACATAAAATTTAACCTGGGGGAAAGAAAAGAGAATTGTCTAGCCATGACTTTTCCCAGCTTTTAGTGAAATAATAATAATAAAATTGATGTGTTGCTTCAGTTTCTTGTATATCCTGGATTAGTCTCTTGTTGGATGACTAGTTGGCAAATATTTTCTCCCACTTAACAGGTTCTTTCTTCTGCTGATTATTTATTTTGTGGCATGGGAGATTTTTAGCTTAATATATTCCCGTTTGCCTATTTCTATTTTAGTTGTCTGTGCTTTTGAGGTCAAAGTCATAAAATATTTGCTTAGACTATTGTTGTCAAGTATTTCCCCTGTGTTTTCTTTCAGAATTTTTATAATTTAAGGCCTTACATTTATGTCTTTAATTTCACCTTCAGTTGATTTGTGAACATGTTAAGAGATAATGGTCCAGTTTCATTCTTCTGCATATTGCTATTTGGTTTTTAAGAGAGTGTCCTTTTGCCAGTGTATATTCTTAGTGTTTTTGTCAAAAATCAGTTGTCTGTACATAAGTAGACTCCCTTCTGAGTTTTTCTATTCTGTTCCATTGGTCAATGTGTATATTTTTATTCCAATACCATGCTGTTTTGATTATTATACTCTTGTAATACATTTTCAAGTCAGGCAGTGTGATACCTCCAGTTTTGTTTGTTTTGCTCACAATTGCTTTAGCTATGCTGGCTCTTTTTTAGTTTCATGCAAATTTTAGAATTATTTCTTCCATTTTTGTGAAAAACCTTAACGGTATTTTGATAGGAATTGCACCAAATTCATACATTGCTTTGGGCAGCATGGTCATTTTTACAGGATTAATTCTTCTAGTCCATGAGAATGAGATGTCTTTCCATTTATTTGTCATTCATCAGTAATGCTCAACATCACTAATCATCAAGAAAATGCAAATAAAAACCACAATAAGATATCATCTTACACAATTTAAAATGACTACTATTAAAAAGTAAAATAAAATAAATAACAGTTGATGATAAGGACGTGGAGAAAACAGAACTCATACTCTGTTGGTGGGAATGTAAAGTAGTAGAACCATTGTAGAAAACAGTATGGAGATTTTTCAAAAAACTAAAAATAAATTCATCAACCTCACTACTTGGTATCTATACAAAAGCATAGAAATCAGTATATCACAGGAATACCTACTCTTGTATATTTATTGCATCACAATTCACAATAGCAAAGATACACAATCAACCTAAGTGTTCATCAGTGGATGAATGGATAAAGAAAATGTGGTACATACACACAATGGAATAGCATTTGCCAATTAAGAAGAAAATCATGTCATTTGCAGAAAGTTATATGGAACGGGAGGTTATTATGTTAAGTGAAATAACTCAGGCAGAGAAAGACAAATATTGCATGTTCTCCCTCATACGTGGGAGCTGAAAAAGCTTACTCATAAACATAGAAAGAAGAATGATAGATACTAGAGGCTGGGATGAGGGGATATGAGGGGGAATTAAGAGAGAGAGCTTAATGGGCATGCACATACCATTAAACAAAAGGTGTAAGTTCTATTGCTCAACTGCAGAGTAGGATTAATAACAATGTAGTGTATGTTTATATATACACACACAATGTACACACACAATATAATGTGTGTGTGTGTATGTGTGTGTGTGTATATATACATATATATGTATAGTATATATACAAATGGAAGTATTTGGATAATGTATGTATGTATATATATCTCATAAATAGATTATCTCTATACAATATAATATATATACACATACATACATACATGCAAGTGCTGGCAAATATGTAACAAAATTAAAACCCTCATGCACTTTTAGTAGGAATGTAAAAGGGTACAGTCACTGGGGAAAACCATATGGTGGTTCCTCAAAAAAATAAAAATAGGATTACCATATGATCCATCTGTTCCACTTTGGGTATATACCCAAAAGGAATTAAAAGGAAGGGCTTGAGGAGATATTTGTACATTCCTATTTATAGTAGGATTATACACAATAGCTAAGATATGGAAGCAACACAAATGCCAATTGATGGATGAATGGAGAAGCAAAATGTGCTATATTCATAAAATGGAATATTAGTCTAAAAAGGAATGGAATTCTTCAATGTGCTATAGTATGGATGAGCATTGAGGACATTATGCTAAGTGAAACAAGTCTGTTATAAAAAGACAAATATTTCTATAATTCCACTTATATGAGGAACTTTGAGTACTGAAAATCATAGAGACCAAAAGTAGAATGTGGGTTGCCAGGGCTTTGACAGAGGGGCAAATAGGGAATTACTGTTTGATGTGTACAGAATTTCAGTTTGGGAAGATGAAAAAGCTCAGATGAATTGTGGTGATGGGTGCACAACGTGAATGTACTCAATGCGTCCAAACTGTACACTTAAAATGGTTAAAACAGTACATTTTATGTTATGTAGATTTTACCAAAATAAATAATAAAATTTTCTGTTTTTGAAAATACTTTGTGGGAGAATGTATCCCACAGAGTGGAAGAAAATATCTTTAAAACATATATTGACAATGACTTGAATCTAGAATACATTACCTCTCAATTTCATGATGCATTTACAATATTTTTTCCTTTCTGTTTTCCCTTAAAACAGTATACTAATATTTTTGAAACACACGGTGAAGGCATGTAAGTGCCTGAGTTGGGATCCTGGCTCTGCCATTATTTAGCTAGGTCATCTTGGATAAGATATTTAGCTTCCTTCTGTACCAGAATTTGTCACCTGTAACATCTCTTTCACTAAAGATTGAATATACTAATCTGTATAAAATTCTTAGCACACGTAATAAGCATGTAATATATATTAACTAATATCAAATCACTTTGCTCCTTTTCTTCTGGTAAAAGTGGATGTGCTATTTAGTCTACAGTTATTATTCACTGGCTGAGGTATGGACATTTTTGGAGTAAAATACAAAAAACACTTTAATTTGGTTTAAGGTCATTTGTGTCTTCATTTCACAGGAGAAAATTATTGAAAAAAATCCTCTGAAGAGTCCAGCTCTACTTTATAACTTGTGATTTTTGGCTATAGCTCCAGCTTATGAAGAAGAATGACTGACTGATTATTGCCTTGCATATGTCATTTCCATAGGGACTTCAAAGATAAAGCTGAGGGCACATGTCAACGATGTTGAGTTCAGCTATCACAACATTTTCAAAACTACCGTTTCCATTTTACCAAAAAGGAAAAGAATCGGTTTCAGGTGTCAATGCAGACCATGAAATTTAGCAAACTGTGTGTCAACATGTGACTAATTTTGAGAAGAGTGTCTTTTGATTTATATTGGATATCTGAAAAAATACCTATGACCTAAAATATTTATGATATACTGAATTATTATCCCTTCTGGACTAAAAGTATGGTAAAAATCAGCATAATTTATTTGATCATGTGATGTCCGATATATGACAAAAATAAAGCTATCAACTAAAAGAAATATTTTCTTTTCCTAGGAGCAGAAGTATCAGGAGTTTGTAGCATTAAGCTCACAAACTTTAGGAGGCTGGATTCCAAATCCCAGGACATGAGGTCCAAGTATGTAGTGTTCCAGTAGTTCAAACAAGTATCATTGCTCTTTGGCTAAATATCTTGCCAGAGAATGGGCATTTAGAAAAGGAGATACTTTCAGCAAGTTCCCATCCTTTTAATCCACGTACCTCTGTTTCTGTGATGCAAAGTGATAGTGAGTCCAATGATTACACACATTGAAGAGAAAACTATCCCAATGCCTATCAGGCAGGGAGAATTCCAGTCACAGCACCTACCTGAAGAAGAAGAGATATTGTAATTATTAGTTATTGGTGTGGAGGCACTTTATATTGGGGCACAATGTGTCAAGAAATCAAGAGGTATGTTTTGATGCCACCCCCCTGAATTCATTTAGATTTGGGCTAAGGCTTAGGTCTAAAGATCAGAGAGCTGTGGGTGACAGAGACAAGAAGAACGGCTGTTTCTAGGATGGGACAGGTTTGGGTTGAGGCTCAACAGGTCTGGAGGAAAACAAAACTTTCTTTCTCTCCATCTAGTCCGTCAATCAATGGGCTTCATTAGAGCACTAGATGGAGTTACGCTCCGATTGTTATCATTTCACCTGGGCTTGAAAGAGGCTGGGAGTCCAATAGTTCTGGAGACCTGTGAATTGCCTAAAAGATCATATGAGCTTTGGATATACGAATCTCATGAGTAAAAGTGTTTTCAACAAAATAATATTAAAAATCTTCTTTAGCACATGTAACAGCAACATCACTTGGCTATCTAGTCTGTCCATAAAATAGTCTATGATGTGGTGCTTACTACCACAGGTGATGCCATTCCACCACTGGAGTGTTATAGGCACACTGGAACTTAGTGGTTAAAATATGGAATACAGTGTCCATGTGGCTTATAATCGATCTTGTTTCCTACAATTACAAGCTGTGTGATTTTAGGTGCAATAGTTAACTTTGGTGTGTTTATTTTCATAATGTAGAAATTAGAGGCATAATAAAATTTAATTCAAAGTGTATTATGGAAGTTAAATGCACTAATTTCTGTGTATCTGTTGGTGTGGAGTTTTTCAGTAGTAAAAATACAACAAATGTTAGCCTCTAATGATTATGTAATAATTGCTATTATAAAACTAATTCTGCATCCTTAAAAATGATTTATTCCAACTGATTCACCAACACCTTTTAAATAAAGTTGAAGAGATTTTCAGAAACTCAAATGATGCCCATGAGAAACAGTTGAATAACTGGGCACACTCAGTTTGGCAAAGGTCAATTTAGAGATGCTCCTGACTACTAATCTCTGAAGAGCTATCTGGGAAATGTCAGTTGTTACACATGTGACCTTGGAATGTTCAACAAACTGCAAGATACACAGAAGCAGGTAAGTATTAAATAAGGACAAGCATTAAAAGATGTATTGAAGTAGGAACATTAGAAAACACAAATCTCTAAAACCTTGGATAGTGTAAATAAGCCGATAGAAGCTACAATACAGTTTATTTTGCAGAACAGCAGCTAGCAGGGGTGAACGTTGGGGACTGGTGGCTTTCTGGTGGAGTGGTGTCTTCCCCAACCACAGTGGTGGAAAATGGCAGTTCTGAGGGTCAGATAACAGAGTTCAGGCCAGAAGAGCAGCTGGAAATGTAAAGGGAAAATCCAAGAAGCGGAGAGACGTGCAGCAGGACCAAGACCCAAATCCTTCACTGACAGCAGAACTGTGGTGGGAGGAGGACTGGGGACCTGGTGAAAAGCAGGAGGAGACCACAGGAGACTACTCTTCAAACACAGAGCTCTGCCAGAAGAGATCTGTGAGTCTGAAGCTTCTTAAATTGAGCATAACCCCAAATCATGAACAGTTATTTTTTTGTCTCTTAAATTTTCTTGCTTATCGTGCAAGTTCCCCCAATCCCTGCCCCCAACACCGTAGTTGACAATGAATGAAAGCATCTTGTTTCAGGAAAAGTAAACCACCTGGTGTTGCAGCTAGTGTAACTCTCCCTATGTGGTATGTTTTCCTGATGCTGTGCAGTTAAAACTTTATTTTATGCCTTGAAGGGTCATTGGCCTCCTTAAGAATTCAAGTGAGAAATATGTGTAAATTTTGTTACGTGTTAAATGCAAAAAAAGCTTTCCTAGGCTGTTTGAAAATCTGTCACCATAAGGAAAATAGGTTTCAACTTGGTTGAGATACAAAAATATCACACTTTCAGATAACAGCATTGTCAACAGCTCCAGCAGCAAAAGAGAACAGTACATAGGATCAAGGAATGGGTGGAGAGCATATGTATAACATACATCCCAGAGTTCAGAACTTCCTGAGACAGACAGACCTGAGAATTATGGGTCATGCAGCTTTAGCTTCCCCACCCCCATTAGCATCTCTCATCCTTTAAGCCAACTTACGTTGCTCTCTTTGCTGTAGCTCAACACTGGGCATCATAATGAAGAATAGCAGAACAGCCAAGATTGCAACCAGAATCAGTATCCAGACAGAATCCCATGAAAATAGTTTATCTGAAATAGGGAGTCACAAATCTTACCACTTAGAAAACTTAAACCCACCAAACTAGAAATGATGATTCATCCAAAGCATGTTTCTATTTAATACCTATCACCTTTGAATATAAACCAAGTCCAATTTGGGAATTATAATTGAACACGTGAAAAATGGGATAGGATCTGGAGTAGGGCAGAGCTGAATGTGAGTTAGTTTGAAGATGGAGCAAAGGTGAGTGAAGGCTGCTGTTTCATGTTTTTTGTTTGTTTGTGACAGAATCTCACTATATCGCCAAAGCTGGATCGCAGTGTTGCAATCACTGCTCATTGCATCCTCAACTTCCCTGGCTCAAATGATCCTCTCACATCAGCCTCCTGAGTATCTGAGACTACAGGCACATGCCATCATGCCCAACTAATTTTTTACTTTTTAATTTCTCGTAGAGACAAAGTCTTGCTATGTTGCCTAGGCTGGTTTCAAACTCCTGAGCTCAAGGTATCCTACCCGCCAGACCTTTCAAAGTGCTGGGATTACAGGCACGAGCCATGGCGCCTGGCCTCTTCCGTGCTTTCTGACATTTAATGAATAGAGATAAAATTTCCCTGAGATGTCTCTATTCCCAGGACTGTAACTCATGTTCAAAGTTTGTGCTCATTATAATTCTTTTAAATCATCATTTTTTAAGTGCATATACTTTTAAAAAACATTTTTCACTGAAGTTGTAAATAAATCAGCAGGACTTCCCCTGGCCCTTACTTTTCCTTTCTTTGTTTTATTCATATATATCCTGCTATGAACTGGGGGGAAGGAAGATATGTAGTTTAGTCCTCCTTTATCCCCTGTAACTGTTTGTATTGCTGTTTCTGACACAACCATAATATGAAGCTTTTTTTCTGGAAAATCAAACGAGAAAATAAATGCAAAAATGTTTGAATGTAGTAAATTGCTAAAATTGTTAGGGGGGGTCATTCCTGTAAGTGATAATATCCCTCTCAGCATGTGGCTCTCACATTAATTTCATAGACATACACAAACACTAGCACATTCATATTTACTTGACAGTTTACAAGACACTGTATTTCAGTCATTTAAGTATCAATTATTTATTGCATTCCTGCTATGTGCTGTGCAATATTTGAAGCACTTGGAGTGTATCAGTGTATAAAACCAACAAAGATTTCTATTTTCAGGTTTTAGAGGGAGACAGATAAGTGACAATAAACATAATAAATTAGTTGTATGCTGGGCTAAATGGTGAAAATAATATGGAAAAAAGAAAAATTAAGTAAGGTAAGGAGAGAAAGAATCAAGTAATTTGGGGGCAGGTGGCATTTTTTTCAGGCTGGTTTGTCAAATTACTCTTTATTAGGGAAGTTAAGTTGAGCAGAGACTGGAAGGACATAGGGGAAGTTAAAGCATTCTAGGAAGAGGGACCAACTAGAGCTAAGCCTCCAAGGCAGGAGCATGTCTGGCAGGTTTGGGAACAGAAATGAGGTCTGTGTGACTAGAGTAGAATGGACAAAGGAGGGTGTTAGGATATGACGTCAGATAGGTAATGGGCGCAGAGATAATGCAGGACATTGAAGGGCATTTTACTGTGAAAAACGAAGGGGAGAAATTGCAGGGTCTTGAACAGAGGGTTCCTATTTATATGATGAGGATGTACCATAGTAGGCAAGAGTAGAAATAAGAGGACATTTAGGATGCTATTACCAAAGTTCAGACCATGGGTGATGGTGTCTCAGACTTGGATAGCAGTAGTAAGTTGGTGAGAAGTGATGAGATGCTGGATATATTTTAAAGGTAGAGCTAACAATATTTCTTATTAGATGTGATGCAGAATATGAGAGAAAAATTAGTGTCAAGGATGAATTCAATAATTTTGTTCTGAGAAACTGAAAATATAAGGTGTGATTGGTCTGGTCAGGCATGGTGGCTCATACCTGTAATCCCTGCACTTTGGGAGGCTGAGGGGGGCTGATCACGAGGTCAGGAGTTGGAGACCAGCCTGATCAAAATGGTGAAACCCCATCTCTAATAAAAATACAAAAATGAGCCAGGCGTGGTGGCACACACCTGTAATCCCAGCTACTCAGGAGGCTGAGGCAGGAGAATCGCTTGAACCCAGGAAGTTGAGGTTGCAGTGAGCTGAGATCGTGCCATTGCACTCCAGCCTGGGTGACAGAGCGAGACTCTGTCTCAAAAAAACAAAAAGTGTGACTGGAAAGACATTAATTAAGCAAATTGGCAGGTAATCAGGAGTTAATTTTATGATGTGTTTGGTTCAGGATATTTATTAGACTTCTCTGTTGAGATGTTGAGTTTGAAGATGAAAACAGAGTTTGGAGAGAGGTCTGGGCAGGAGATACTATTGGAGGAGCCACAGTCACATTGATGGTATTCAAAGTCTTGAGACAGAATGAACTCACATCAGAGGAAAGGCTCAAAAAACGAAATCTGGGAAACAGAAAACCAAATATTACATGTTCTCACTTATGAGTGGGAGCTAAATGATAAGAACACAGGGACACGTAGAGGGGAACAACACACACTGGGGCCTGTTGGAGAGTGGAGGGTCGGAAGAGCGAGAGAACAAGAAAAATAATTAATGGGCACTAGGCTTAATACTTGGGTGACAAAATAATCTGTATGACAAACCTCCATGGCATAAGTTTACCTATATAACAAACCTCAACATGTACCCCTAAACTTAAAATAGAAGTTAAAAAACAAAACAAAAACTATGTACTGGGAACCTGAATAGCAAGAAGACAGAGTGAAAAGAAAAAGACTGTAACAAAAAGAATATGAAAGAAAACAAGCAAGAAGACAATTAATAAAACCAAGAGAAAGTAATGTCTTGGAAACCAAGGGAAGAAAGTATGCATATGATTTTTTCCTCTTTAACTTACACATTTTATGGCAATGGCCATCATTTCAAGAACAAACACTCAGATCGCACCTGATAAGACAATGCTTGTCCTTTCCTCTTGACCAGTTATAGGATTTCGAAGGTAGCAAGTTATGTTGCCATGGGAGCTATCTCTAAGGAGAAGGCTCATCTTCATGTTGAACAATTTGTTTCCATCCTGTGAATGGGATTTTGATGAAGGTGGAATGATCTCTCCTCTGCTGTCTCTCCATTCCATTTGAGGCTGTGGGAACCAACCTTCTGAATTACACTCCACTAAAAGACCTTTGGTATTCGGAGGATGAATAAGAATTTGTATTTCTAAACTTGTAGCTGGTTGGAAAACAAAAAGGGAGAAACTATATTTAGGGGAAGAGAAGAAAACAGAGAACAGAGGGGAAAAGACTTCCTGCCCCCTTTCATCCCTGTGTCCCTAGATATTGATAGCTAAACTCTATGGGGCTGATTGTCATGACAAGCCATTCAAATAGGAACAGGGATAAGCCATACTGAAGTGTTGTGATAAACCTATTAACAACATAGTCCAAAGTAAGTGAGGTGAGAAAATGCCTGTTTTTTCATTTATTCTTTCACTCAAAATGTGGGCTATTAACTAAATTCACATAACTCGACTAGGTCCTTGGATTATGACATACAAAAAAATCAAGATCTCAGTCCTCATAGAATTTATGGCTTAATGTTTTTTCTTTTATCTTCACCATTAGCCACTTCTGAGCCACCATAACAAATTACAAATAACAAACAACATTATAAATGCATATTTGCAACTTTAATTAAAACTTTAACTTTCACATATTTTGCATACAATAGATATTTTTACATGCAATATGTTTTACTTAAAAATACGTAATACATTAGTGTTTTCAAAATATGATACATACCACTTTAGAGAAAATAGATAAGGCTTTAGAGAAAATAGGTAAGAAAAAAGAAATTTTCAGGATTTACCTGGGACATAAGTCTTGCCTAATATGTGGGCAAAGAAAGAATGAACAGAGATTTAAACCGTGACTCTAGAGTAGCTCTGTCTAATAAAATTTTCTGCAATGATGGAAATATGTGTGCCCTCTAATACAGTAGCTGCTTGCCACATGAGATGACTAAACACCTGAAATGTGGCCATTGAGACTGAAAAACTGAATGCTTAATTTTATTTAATTTTCAGATGAATTTAAATGGCCACATGTGGCTAATATATATCATATTGGATAGCTCAACTGTAGACTATAGAATTGAGTGTCACATAATATCCAGTAAAGATGTTAAATGTGACTGCCCTGTATCCCTCCACATGTGTCCTCACATTTGTGAAGCCCTTGGTTTGCTTCAAGTCCTCCATCTCTTCTCCATTTCTCTGTCATTCAGAATACTTCAAGTGTGAGGTGATTTGCTTAAATGCTTTGTATTTGCAAATAACATCTATATAGTATATATATTGTAGAACTTTGAAGATAGTGGGTGAAGCCTTTTTGAAACACATTTCGAAAAGTGAATCTGTAACTAGGTAATCAGTGAGTTGATTCAGGGAGAAATCAGAATAAGAATTACCATTAAGGAGTCTATTGTAAAGATTCAGGTACTTTCAAAAGTCAGGTTTTACTAAAGTGTTGCCAGAAATAGCTAGAAGGATTATAACGAATTTTAAAAGGATTCTGTTAATTTTTTAGCAGTCTAACAATATATGTAGACGTAAAAAAGCAGACAGTATTTACTGATAGTTTTGATGTCTGCACAGGCATAATTCTCATTCTTGATCCTCCACTCCTTCTAATTCAAACACTAAACTCATGAATTTGACCTTGTTAACCAGACCATATAAGAGAAAAATAGAAATAGTGAGAATTTTCCTAATACTCAGCCTCATACAGGTTGAGAATCTTGGATGCATAGAAAACTCACAGGGATCCATCCTTACCTGTGACCTTCACTTCTGCGATGGCCTCTTCATAGACATCTCCATCTTTGAAGAAGCAGTGGTACTGCCCGTCATCATCAGCACTGACATTAAGGATCCTGAGGGTCACTTTACCTTCTCCAATGGCTTCCTTCAGGAGCTTTGTCCGCTCCACATACTTGGAGATAGTTTCTCCATACAGGTCTTTACCCTCCTTATACAGGTAAACAGGTCGTGTGTAGTGACTCCGGAACCAGCGTATCTCCATGTGTTCTGCGCTTTGTGGTGGAGACAGCTGGCAACTGAGCTCAACATTCCCACCCAGTGCAGCCAAGACTGGCCTCTCTAAGCTATTCACTGTAAATTGCTCTGGGAAGGCAGACAGCAACCAAAGGGTGAGACATGGACTGAGACAAAATTTTCATTTGAATTATTATATCACACACACATATAGACACACCCACACACACACTCCCCACACACACATCTTACTGAGAGTAAATTCTTTTGTTTTCCCTTTTCCTTGAAAACACCTTTACTTTGCACTTTGTTTGAATGGAAATTCATGAAATTATTTCCTTTAAGGAATATGGGCCAGAGGCAGTGGCTCACACCTGTAATCCCAGCACTTTGGGAGGCCGAGGCAGGCGGATCAAGAGGTCAGGAGTTCAAGACCAGCATGACCAACATGGTGAAACCCACCTCTACTAAAAAATACAAAAATTAGCTGGGCTTGGTGGCACAGGCCTTTAATCCCAGCTACTCAGGAGGCTGAGGCAGGAGAATCGCTTGAACTCAGGAGGCAGAAGTTGCAGTGAGCCGAGATCTCGCCATGGCACTCCAGCCTGGGCGACAGAGTGAGACTCTGTCTCCAAAAAAAAAATATATATATATATGAAAAATGGTTTCCATTGTTGCTGTATGGTTTTCATTTCTTTTAAAATAAAAAAAAATTACTACCACCAATATAATAATTGCTCCTCTTCATTCTATTATTTCATTTACTCTAAACATACTTTCAGGCAGTTCTTAAAATTTACTCCATTTTAACTATAATGAATCCATGTATGAATGCATTTGTCTTTTTCTGGCTCTTTCATACTGCTTCTTGAATTGGATGATTCTTGTCTTTCTTAAATTCTGGAAAATTCTCACACATTCTATGTTTAATTTGACCTCTCTTATTCTTCGCAACCTCTTATTATGGAAGCACTGTGCTTAACACATTGCATCTCTCTATTTTCTTGGATTTTACCAGCAAGATGTTTTAAACTATCACCACCTGCCCCTGCAAATGTCCACAGGTTAGGATGTTTCATTTGTTGTTTTCTGCTTGTGATGCCACTTGGCTGTAACAGATATTCTTTGAGGCTCAGAAATTCTCAAAGTTGATATTTAGTCCCTGACTACAATAAGGTGTGGGAAGAGGGGACATTTCAGACTCTCCATTTTGGTCCCTTGCCCCACTCATTGAGGAAAGTGAAACTGTTTTTGCAGAATTATGCCTGAGTCAGTGAAAGACATCTAACATAACTGCCTCCATCTTTCTTCTAACCCCCAAGTGGTTCTTGTTTATTCCTGGACATAGGCTGAGCTAACTTTGGGAGAAACTTCTTTATAGTTTATAGTTTAAAAGTAAGATGATAACAGTCCTTTCTCAAAGCAGGTCTCCTTCTTGCCTGGGGACTAGATTGCCTCTGTAGGACTAACATTAGTCACAAGATTAGAAATTAAGGTTAAAGAGTCATGCAGCTGGAAGCTACAACATTCTGACCCTCCCTACACTGCTGCTAGGATCAGTGCTTGAGATATTTTGCAGACTCTGCAAATTTTAGTGCCTTAATCAATTAAACTCCAATTACATATTTAAAACACTGATTATTTTGAGTGTTTTAAATGCATATGTAACAGGCAAAATATCACATATAGAGTGATTACAAGCTAATTGTCACATTTACCTTTATATCTATTTTAAAATAATAATAATAATGCAAGGTAAAATCATTTCATTGTTATTCCATACCAGTTTTTATATCTAACTAGACATATAATTGATATATTCTTAAGGTTGTATAATACATATTTTATTAAATTTTCAGGTTTACAACAATCTTAGAGAAAATAAAGAAAAAGAAAGAAAAACTTTCAAAGGCATAATGGGAAATATTAGAACATTTCATGTTAAAATCAACAATACAGCACACATAAATTGATATAACAATTTGAGATCATGAAAATAAAAATACCTTTGAAATACGTCAAAAAAGAAAATATGTTTGTAAACTTTTTATAGAAAAATTATATTAAAAAAACACTGAGCAGAGAATATCTCTACAAGATATTTAAATTAGTTATATAAATACTATCTTTTTTAAAAAAGTTCTGTAATTAACCTATGAGAAGAAAGTTCAATGGGACAGAGTTTGGAGATGCAAATCCTTAGAGGAATTTGGCTTATGACAAAGATAACGTCTGGGGTATCTGAAGAAAGATTGATTACTTAATAAATAAAAAAAAAACCTAGGTATTTAAAAAAATGATGTCAGATTGTAATCTCAATTTTTATATAAGAAATCATTTTGCATGGGTTAGTTTCAAAATATAAAATAAATAGAAAAAGTTGTTATAATCTTGATGTGTGGTCTAGAAAACTCTGACTAAGCAAACATAGACTTGGACACTATGAGAAGAAGAAACAGCTGAGAAGCACAACATAAAAATAAGTCAGTAAATTGAATTTCAAACTGATCAAGAATGTATAGAAAAGGTACAACAGATCACATATTAATTCATTATTTTCAAATTTTGATTCATTAAAATTAAAAATGTCTGCTCTGCAAAAGCTTTTGTTAAGAGAAGAAAAAGACAAGCCACAGACTGAAAAAAATTGCAAAAGACATAGCTTATGAAGGACTTGTGTGCAGAATGTAAAAATTAACAGTAGAAAAACAAACAACACAATTAAAAACTAGACAAAATATCTGAACAGATACTTTATCAAAGAAGATACATAGATGGCAAATTAAGATATCAAAATGCTCAAAATTATACATAATTTAGGAATTGCAAATTGAAACAACGAGATACTAACCTAAACCTATTATAAGAATGGCTGAAATCCAAAATACAAACAAGGATGTGAGGAACAAGAACCCTCATTTATTGCTGGTGGGAGTGCAAAATGGTATAGGAACTTTGGAAGACAGTTTGATAATTTCTTACAAAGCTAAATATAAGATTACTATAGAATCTAGAAATTGTGATCCTAAGTAAACCCAAATAAGTTGAAAACCACATCCAATGAAAACTTGTATACAAATGCTTAAAGAACCTTTTCTAATACTTGTTAAAATTGGAAGCAGTCAATATGTGCTTCAGTAAGAGAATGGATAAACAAACTATGGTAAGTCCATACAATGAACTATTACTCAGTGATAGAAATAAATGAGTTATGAAGCTATTAAAAGATACGTGGGAAGATTAAATACATATTACTAAGTGAAATAAGTCAGTCTGAAAAGGGCACATACTGTATGAATCCAACTGTACAACATTCTGAGTCAGACCTATAGAGAGCAAAAAGAGCAGTAATTGGCCAGGTTTCAGGGGAAGGGAGGAATGAACAGGTGAAGCACAGGACATTTTTATGATAGTGAAATTATATTGTATGATACTATAATGGTGGATGCATAGCATAATACATTTATATAATGAATTGGAGAATTCCAGAGGCTGATCAAGGAAAAAGATAAGACCATAGGTGGCAGTAGCACACAAAAGCTTCTATTTGGACACCACTTGGACAGGGTTGCAAAAAGAGCAGTTCTTACAGGATAAGGCCTTATAGAAGCACAGGGGACCACCATCCAGAATGCAGGAGGACAAAGGCACTCCCAAGCATGGGAGGGGAGATGCTGTGTGTCTAGATAACATCACTTCACAGCATGAGGAAGCTGCTGGGTCAGAGGGCTCTGAAGAGCATCAGGCTGCAGTTTATATAACTACAAGGTTTTTCTTATCTACAGCTGGCAGATGTTGGGTGCAGTTTCCCAAGGTGTACAAAGCAGGAAGACATAAAATGGCAGAAAAAAAAATCTGCCTGTTCGGGATATATTTACAACAACTGGATGTGAAAACATTTCAGTTTGGCATCCTGGGCTTTTGAGCTAATGAGTCTCAGCCTGATTTAAGAAGCAAGCAACAAAGGGCCAATATGCAAACGCCATCGCTCATTTCTACAACAATTTGTTAAATCTTAGAGAAAGGTAGAACACAGAGTGTTTAACATAAACTTGGACTTTAGTTAATAATCATCTATCAATATTGGTTCATTAATTTCAATAAATATACCACACAAATGAAAGAGGTTAACAAAAAGGGGAAACTGTGGGAGGGGGGCAGGTAGAGAAGAGGCAGAGGGGTTATGTGGGAACTCTATATACGTTTTGCACAATTTTTCTGTAAACCTAAAACTTCTATAGAAAATAAAGTCTATAATAATTTTAAAAGTCCATGAGGAGAAAAAGGAGAGCGAAATAAATGGAAACTTGGGGGAAATTTTGTAATTCACAAAATAAAATCAAAAATCAAAACCAAAAAATTCTGCACATCCAAAATATAATTCACAAGTCCATTGAGTTATAAACTGGTCAAAAATACATGGAAAAGTTGACAGATCAAAAAGCGAATTGTAATGTGTGCAAGTTTAATGCAAAGGAAATGTGAAGTAAGGCCATTAAGTGGGCAGTTTAGATAAAATGAATACAATTTTTTGAGAGGAAGGAAGGCCACCCTAACTCAATAAACAAGTAAAATATTATCATTATGAGTTTCTATTTTTCGTCTGTAAGTTTGGAAAATATAAAAAATCCTGATACCGGTAACAACCACCTGAAAAACTCACATATGCTGTTGGTGGACAGGTACATTGGTAACTATTTCAGAATAATATTTTTAATATAATAAAAACAGCACATAGCCTTGACAAATAGTTCTGTTCTTAGAAATATTTCCTACATTCTTACACATAGATATGCTTAAAATACATGTGCATAATGTTTGTGGCAGCTTTTGTTTTATTAGCCAAAGACTGGAAACTACCCAAATATGCATCAGTAAGATGTGTGCCATGTAACAAGTAGCTTTTGCCAGAAATTTTAAATCTTGTGTGCCACTTATTGGTTCAGGGTTTTAATGTATTTGTCTCTAAATAAACTATATTTATATCTGCTTTGCATTGATCACCTTCCACTGCAAATTTTCATCATCTATCAAGGTCCCACCAGCCTATTGTGTCTTTGCTTATCTTACTGTACAGATAACTCACATGGATTCCAATATGGACCACAATTTGAGCAGCTTCTTCATTGTATAAGATATAAGTAAATCATGTCTCCTCAATACAAATATTGAGTTCTTGAGGGCAAATATTAGGACTTCTTCATTTGTTTGTTTGTTTGTTTTCTCCCTGGAACCTAACACAAATCTGGGTACATGAAAAAGACTTGCTGATTAGAAGTAGTTTTTCCTAACCATAAGACAATTCTTACAGTACATGTCCTCATTACATAACTGTATTAAACCTAAGGAACAATGCTCAAGAATTTATTCCTTTTGTTTGGTCCTTGCTTTTTCTGGCACACTTCATATTGCCAAGACCCACAAGGGTAAGAGAGAGTCATACCTGAACTTGGTATTGTCATCTGGAGGAGATTCATAACAACAAAGTATCTGGAGAAAGATAGCCCTGCAGTTTCCATTATACCTGTAATAAGAAATTAGGCAGGTTCCGTGAGAACAGGATTAATATGTCACAGAAATCACGTATCTCCACATCTTCCTGCAGTAATTAACTCTCAGAGTTACCAGAAAAAACGTAGAACTACCAGTTAGATTTGAACTTCAGATAGGCAGTGTAAATTTTTTAGTATAAATACTTCTTGGGCATCATGTAATTTTTATTTTCTAAATCTGGTAACTCCACTTTTAAGATGTTTAATATAATGACCAAGTCCAGTCAGAGGTGTCTTTCTCATTAAAGGATTTCTTCCTCCCAGGCTAGACGTCATTTGTCTTCTGGTATTGTAAACTTCATCAGGTGACCTGCTTCTCCAGAGAAAGTGGCAGCAGATCTAGGGAGTAGGTCCTGTTCTCCAAAACCTTAGTAGCCTAAACATCTGCCACAGTTAGCTACATTTAGGTTCAAAGAAAAATTTAAAGACAAATTTAGCTCTATTATTCTCATGGAATGAATTAAGTAACCACTTTATAAGAGAATATGACTTTCTTTTCTTTAGTTGTGGCAATCCCTCAGAATTTTCTGCTTCTGAAGAACTCACAATTAGAGACAGGTGAATGAGTGTATATGGCCATGGAGAACAAATGGTAAAATACAATATTGCATATTTAGTCTAATGTGAAGGTTTTTCATCAGTTCTGTAATGTTTTGGCTTTTGATTCAGCAGACAAATGTGATGGTTATCTATTTATCCCCAACAAAAAAAAAATTTGCTAGATTCCAGGGTCATAGGCAAGTGAACAGACACTTGGATAGTAACAACAATGTAAAAGTGCCATCCTATGAACGTGGGCAGTTCTTGCAACCTTGGAGAGCAATTCACTCTGCAGTATCATGGCAGGGAGAAGGTTCACAAAATGAAGACTTTACTAGTGAGGTGGTGTCTACATTTTGAAGAATGAAGTGGTATCTCATACAATATAAAGGGAATGAGGACATACACCAGATTCAATATGCAGAAACCTTACTGAGCAAGGGAAATTGAGGAATATATTTGTCTAGCAAGATTAAGGAGTGAGGCAGAGAGCACACTGTGAAGGGCTTCATATGCCAGGGTAATGAATTTAAGCTTTATCCTCTAGGCTAGGGAACTACTAAGAGGCTAAGAGGTAGTATGCATAGTGGATAAAAGTGAGGTCCTAAAATGGTACTGTCTTTACTATTCAGTTGTATCAGCTTAGGCAAGTTACTATAACACACTCTGTGACTCTGTTTATTCAGCTGTAAGTAAGGAATAATAATTTTTCCTCATTACATTTATTATTGGAATTGATTGAATTTTTGTATATAAAGTGGTCATAATGACACTATACTATAAAGTATGAGTACTACAAGGAAATTAAGAATGGTAAAGTATTTGTTTACTCATCATTTTTAGTACATTGAAGTTTATTGTTTAAGAGTGATAAAAAGTAGGACTTTGGAACCAGACTCAAATCCTAACTCATAGTTTCCATTAAAATAAAAAAGTCCTCATCGTCCTTAAGTTTTAGTTACTGCTTCCTGCTTCTGCTCCCTCAAGCCTAGGGATGGTCACAACCCTTTTATTTTAGCTCCAGGATATTGCAATAGGATTTCCGTACACCTCGTTCACACATTTGTAAATGATCTTTTATTTGAATGCCCCAAAATATGATCATTTCATCTGATTTGTATTTATTAGAGCCATGACTGATGCAGGAACTGGTACTGAAAGTGTCTCCCAGAAAGAAACTCTCCAAATATGATTCTGAAATTGGGTTGCTTATGTATTCAAGGAGGCCACAGCTAATGTATAGGATGGGCAATGTGTAGGATGCCATGGCACCAAACTTACGCAATTCGCCAATAATTGTGATACAGGTTTAACTGCAAGTGCGATGTAAGGTACAGAGAAGAAAACGAAGTGACTTGGTTGCTATGGCAAAAATAGTAATTTTAAAGACTATGCAGTCCTCTACCTTCTTCAGACTGCCCTAGAAGATGGACTTAAGGAAAAGGGGAAATATAAAGTTCTAAATGTACAATAGAGAATATGTTTGAAAAACGCAGAGGTCTAAGTTTCAGCTCCAAAGTCCCTCATCTTCTTCCTACCCATGAGACATGTAGCAGAAGACTTTTAGTTTTCAGGAACCTAGTAGGTTAGATGGGTACATCTATAATGGGACAGGCATTCATCTTGAAGGGACAGATACTTACTCTGTTATTGGATCTGATGTCCCTACCAGCAGCGCTTCTTCATGCACAACAACTCATACACATACAGAACGCTCTTTCATCCCATGATATCCCATACACCAGCAGTCCCCAACCTTTTTGGTACCAAGGACAGATTTCATGGAAAACAATTTTTCCATGGACTAGGAGAAGGGAGGATTAGTTTGGTGATGTATCAAGTGCATTACATCTATTGTGCAGTTCATTTCTACTATTAAACATTGTAATATATAATGAAATAATTAGACAACTCACCATAATGCAGAATCAGTAGGAGCCCTGAGCTGGTTTTCCTGCAACTAGATGGTCCCATCTGGGCATGACAGTGGGAGACAGTGACAGATCATCAGGCATGAGATTCTCATAAGGAGCATGCAACTAGATCCCTCACATCCACAGTTTACAATAGGTTTTGCACTCCTATGAGAATCTAATGCTGCTGCTGATCTGACAGGAGACAGAGCTCAGGAGGTAATGTGATCAAAAGGAAGGACCTATAAATACAGATAGAGCTCACTTGCTGGCCCTCCACTCACTTCCTGCCATCTGCCCGATTCCTAACAAGCCATGGAATCAGAAACAGTCCATGGCCTGGGGGTGGGGACCCCTGCTATACAACATTGTCTCTCACAAACAGAATCATTTTACAGCAAATGAAGCACAGCAATGGGCTTAACACCATGACATTCCCTAGTCTCACCACATTCCCACAACCCAGATAGAACTGACTTCATAGAGCCTCCAATAGGCGCAGATAGGACATGTGGGATATGCCTTAAACTAGTGGCTAAATAATTGTGCCATTTTTCCTGTGGCAGAATGCATAGACCTGGAAAGCAAGGAATAGATATGAGAAGTGATACTCTCACTACATGGTTTTATAACCTGCTGGAAGAATTTTGCTTCCCTTCTTGTATCTTCAACCTCAGTGTGGCTGGAGGTCCCAGGATCTCACAGAAAAATGTTTCCACCATGGAATACAGTTATGAATTAGAAGCTGAGACTGCCCTCTAGCCATTTTGCACTTCCCACATCACTGAACCAAGAGTCAGAAAAGTGTGTCATTGGAGAGCTGGAGAGACTATTCCAGAGGGCAAAGAGGTGCCTTGATCAATAGTTCTGATCTACATAAACTGAAGCAATCCAAGTAAGGTAGGACAACCAAAGGCTAAGACCCAAAGAAATAAAGATTAAAAGGATCCCATCAGGTTAAGAACCTCATCTAGCTGAGGTGCTGATGGAGACATACAGAACACAGCATGAGTGACTGAAGAGGGCACCTACAATTACCCAGTTTAGAGTTTTGTGACCAACAGAGTCTACAAAAGCTGTATTTTCTGTTTATTAACTATGGCTTTTTATTTGTTTTGCCAGAGATAACATGAATAACACTGGTAGTGATGGTCTAGGTTTCAGGCAGAAAATACAGTCAAATTAATATTACCCATCAAGATATGGTAGCTTATGGGATTGGGCTATCCTTTGGTAAAAATATAAACTTTTCACTGAAGGAAAAGACTAGAGTGGGGCAAAACTCTTGGTAAGAGGCAGAGGTGGTGGGCTGTGCTGGATATCTTCTTTGTCTATCCACATCTACGTGCCACACTTCTCCAAAGGTAATTTGTAACAAAATTAGAATAAAAGTGCAATATGAAAATTGGAAATAGGGAATAAAAAGTGTGAAGCGGTTAAAGAAAATGCAGTCTTTTGAAACATTGCTATAGAGAACCCACAGATTTTAATCTCTCAAATAAGAATCCTGATATGATTGGGTACATGTTTCTCATTTTACATATGGGTTTTGGAAGCTGTTCAAGTGATGATGCTAGTTTTTAATAGGTACAGGATTTCAGACTGGGAAAATGAAAAATTCTGGAGATTAATGGTAGTAATGGTTGCACAACAATGTGAACGCTACAGAATGAAATATTCAAAATGGTAAAATTTGTAAGTTTATGTTCTGTATATTTTTAAATGTTAAACAAAAAAGGCAAATGTGCCATCAAAGGATTATAAAAGTTAATACAATTCACATTCAACTTGTCAGGAAAGTGAGTCAGATCACAAATGAAGGTACGCATGTCTTTAACCCAGTATGGTCACACCGATTTTCCTGATATCATAGAAACAATGTCTAATTCATCCCTTTTCTGTTGTGCTTTTATTTTAAGTAAAATCAATGTGTTTCTGATATATTCACCTTATCTTTCAAAGATAACTGGTTAAAATACTCTCTATGAATCTTTGTCATCTTTCAAAAGCCAAAGCCAACAGTTTTGCACATTTAATATTTTTAAACTCATCTGAACTATCCTATAATAAGGTATTTCTCCTTTCCTCTATTTTGTTCTTCTCAGCTAGCTACAATAGAGATGAGGTATTCTGGTTACAAAGAATACTATGCAAAGGAGACTAGTCTCACTACTATGTGACTGAGGAATAACATGCATAGGAATACTATTTCTTTAGTCCTTATCAAAACAGATTGGAGAAATGGAGAAATTGAGAACAACATTTGGGAAAACATAATGCTACAAAGTGATTTCTACTGATGCACAAAGAAAATTTGCATTTTTCTGAAGAAGGCTAAAGATTTTCAATTTATCTCATCCTTCTGAAATCCCAAATCTCATTAGTCTTCAAATACAGGACTGTCAAGTCCTTGGAAATGTGGAATGGGGTTCCCCCTAGAAGGCACAAAGAAGAGAAAGGAATAAAAATGAAGACCATCAATGAAATGAGAACTATGTCCCTAAATCTTACTAAATCTACTCACCTACTTGAGCCAGGTGACACCAAATCAGTTCTCTATTGTCCCTACGAATGAGTCTCAGTTGAGTCACATGAATTTCGACAGTGCTCCAGCAGTTTTCTTGTAGCTAGGGCTAGATGTTCCAGAGTCATGTGGGGATCAGGCAAACTGCCTAGCAAAGCCCCTTCCTCTGCTGTCAGACTCAGCGAATCTGAGTCTGCCAGCCTGAATCTTATGTTCCAGTCCAAGGGAAATTTCCAGGGGACTGACTGCTTCAATCTGTGCATAGAACTCTTTGTTCAGCTTCAGTGATCACACCTGGTAGTATGCAAGTACTAACATGACACATGTCATTATGAAGGAAAGCAAGATGTAATCTGATGTACATATTTCATGTAATGGGTGCTGAACAAAATGGTTGTGATTAGTTTATTTTGAATGCTGTACTTGTACCTAAAAAGGAAAAGAGGGAAGCTGTGGAAGCACAAATAAAAGGCAATAAATTCAGATTAAGCATTTAGGGAAGGCTTTAGGAAGGTGATAATGGCTAAGAGAAGTCTTGAAATAAAATTACCTGCTAAGCCTAGTTAAGAAAGGGATCAGAGTAGTCTTTCCAGGCTGAGGAAGCAACACCTTGAAAGATACAGGAGAGAAGATGGTGAACTCAGAAATTTTCAAGCAGTTTACTGTGACTGGAATGGTAATTAGGATGGGAAGGAAGGATGAGAGGTGAGCTGAAGAAACAAACAAAAGTAAAATTATGAAGAGTGTAATTTCAAGAAATATATCATATATATTATTTCTTAAGTCTCATATATGAAAGTAACTATAGATAATATAGGTTACATAAATGCATAAGTACATATAACATATATGTACATATATAAGTAAATGTATAAAATATACATGTATGCATATACATGTACATATTTATAAATGGTTACACATGTTTATGCATATGTTTACATATATAAGTTCATATGCATAAGTTTATATGTACACCTGTATATATATTCACACAGCACATGTGTATGTGTAAATGATGATTCATGTATATATGTACAGTCATCCCTTGGTATACTCAGGTAATTCGTTCCATGATCCATGAGGATACCAAAATTCGAGGACACTCAAGTCCCTTTTGTAAAATAGCATAATGTTTACATAGAACCTGCACACATCCTCCTATGTATGTTAAATTATCTCTAGATTACTTATTATACCTAAATTGAAGTAAAATACTATGTAAATATTTGCTGTACTTTAGTAGTTTTTAATTTGTTTTTTGTTGTATTGTGAGTATTTTTTGTATTTCTTTAACTTTTATTTTAGGTTCAGACATATATGTAAAGGTTTGTTATACAGATAATCTGTGTGTCATGATGTACCTCAACCTTAACCTCACATCTTAAACAAAATTTAATATGAGATGGAAATCTAAATGTAAAAGTTAAAGTATAATGTATAAACCATAGATGAATATTTGCAAAACATGAGGTAGGCAAAAATTGGGGCAAGATACAAAAACCAGTATCTACAAAGAAAAAAAATTATGAATCGAATTTCATCAAAATTAAAAACTTCTTATTAAAAATACCATTAAGAATATAGTAAGGCAAGAGAGACCATGGGAATATATGGGCATCTTAAACATCCAACAAAGGGCTGATATCCAGAATATATAAAGAACTCCTACACCTCAATATTGATTTTGAAAAAAACCCAATTTTAATGGGGGCAAAAGACTTAGACACTTTAAGAAAGAAGATAGAGCCAATAAGTACAATAAAAGTGCTCAACACATTAGCTATTAGAGAAATATAAGGAAAAACTACAATGAGATTTCACTTCAGAAACACTAAAAGAGCTGAAATTTTAAAACTGATGACACTAAATGTTGGCAAGGATGTGGATAACTGGAACTCTTGAGAGACAGCCCTAGCAGGACTAGCAGGCCAAGAACCCCAGGTCAGAGAACACAAGGCTTGACACCATCTTGGAAGCAGCCTGCAGCTATCTTGGAAGTGGCCCGCCACCATCTTGGGAGCTCTGGAAGCAAGAACCCCCTGTAACATTTTGGTGACCACAAAGGGACCTCCAAAGCGGTGACTAATTATTGGACCACTTTCACTTGCTATTCTGTCCTATCCTTCCTTAGAATTGGAGGAAAATACTGGGCACCTGTCAGCCAGTTAAAAATGATTAGCGTTGCCGCTGGACTTAAGATTCCGGTGTGAGGCTATCGGGGAAGGGCTTTCTAGCAAACCCCCAACTCTTCTGGGTTGGCAGCATTAGTTGGCCTAGAACCAGCTTCCACTTTCAATTTTCATGGGGAAGCTGAGGGCTGACTAAAGAAAGTTGTCATCCCAAACTCCTGGCATTAGCCAGTTGAGATCATGGCACAGCCAGAAGTCTCTACTCAACAGTCACCCATGCGTGCACCCCTACCTTTCCTTCTGACCCATACCTCCTGGGTCCCAACCATGACTTTCTTGAAAATGTAGCCCCAAAATTCTCCTTACCTCTGAATCTACTTCCTCTGATCCCTGCCTCCTAGGTACCAATGGTTCAGACTTTCATTTCCTCTAGCAAGTTGTAGCTCGAAAGAGATCTAAGGAAGCTCTACGCTGGGTACTTAGGCATCTAGGCTATAAACCCAGGGAGTCTTATCCCTGGTGTCCCTCCCAATTTAGGTATACAGCTCTCAACATGGGCAGCTATATGGGACCCATTCCCCACCACCCTTGCCAGGGCCTCAAGTTTTAATGGCTAAGAGGAAGACAGAGAGAGAGAGACATGAAGGAGAGGGAAAGAGATGGAAGAGAGAGAGACAGAGATGGAAGAGAGAGAGACAGAGATGGAAGAGAGAGAGACAGAGATGGAAGAGAGAGAGACAGAGATGGAAGAGAGAGAGACAGAGATGGAAGAGAGAGAGACAGAGATGGAAGAGAGAGAGACAGAGATGGAAGAGAGAGAGACAGAGATGGAAGAGAGAGAGACAGAGATGGAAGAGAGAGAGACAGAGATGGAAGAGAGAGAGACAGAGATGGAAGAGAGAGAGACAGAGATGGAAGAGAGAGAGACAGAGGAGAGACAGAGAGACAGAGGAGAGACAGAGATGGAGGAGAGACAAAGAGACAGAGAGGAGAGAGAGAGACAGGAGTGAGAGAGACACAGAAGAGAGAGGCAGGAGAGAGAGCGAGTGAGAGAGAGAGAGACAGAGAGGAGAGAGATAGAGTCAAAGAGAGAAAGAAAGAGAAAGATAGATAAAGTAAAAAAAGTGTGCCGTATTCCTTTAAAAGCCAGGGTAAATTTAAAACCTATCATTGATAATTGAAGGTCTTCTCCATGACCCTATAACACTCCAATACTACCTTGCTGTCCGTGTAAACAAGGGCATAGCCTGAAAACACTGAGACCACTGAGAACCCTTAGCCTTCCTATCAAAAATCCTTAATCCAGTAACCCACGGGTGGCCCAAATGCATTTAATCTGTAGTGGCAACTGCTTTGCTAACAGAAGAAAGTAGAAAAGTAACTTTTATTGTGAGCACACCTCACCAGTTCAGAATTATTCTAAGTTTAAAAAAAAAAAAAAAAAGCAAAAATATTGCTAACTCAAAAATCTTAAAGTATGGGGCTATTCTGTTAAAAAAAAAAAAAAAAAAAAAAAGGTGATTTAACACTAACCACTGATAATTCCCTTAACCCAGCAGATTTCCTAACAGGGGATTTAAATCTTAATTACCATACAAAGGTCCTACCAGACCTTCAGGACAGGACAACAGATGGTTCCTCCCAGGTGACTGAGGAAAAAATCCCAGTGGGTCTTCAGTAATTGATAGGGAGACTCTTGTGGAAGCAGAGTTAGAAAAATTGCCTAATAATTGGTCTGCTCAAACATGCCAGCTGTTTGCACCCAGCCAAGCCTTAAAGTACTTACAGAATCAAAAAGGACTATCTCAATCCTGACTCAAAAGGTTACCTATACCCTCTCTAAAATGAATTTGCATAAGAACTATTGTTTATGAGAATGCATCTTGATGGGGCAGCTGGGTTGTTATGAAATACTCAGGAACCTAGTCCAGCTCTAGGACTCACCCCTGAGCACAAATGCAATGTCGGGCATGCTGGTAAAGGACCACTAGAATCCAGCAGCCCGGACCCCTTTCTTTGTGGTCAAGAAAGGTGGGAAAACAGGTGCAGGACTGCTACATCGGTGAGTGTTACTAACCAATAAGCAGAGGTCCATGGGTGGTTATGCACCCTGGAAAGGAATAAGCATTAGGACCATAGAGGACACTCTATGACTAATAAAGAAGGCAAATGGAGTGAAGTGCCATATGTACAAACTTTCTTTTCATTAACAGACAACTCACAATTCGTAAAAAGTGTGATTTATGCCCTATGGGAAGCCCTCAGAGTCTACCTCCCTACCCAAGCATTCCCCTGACTCTTTCCCCAACTAATAAGGACCCCCCTTCAACCCAAATTGTCCAAAAGGAGATAGACAAAGGGATAAACAATGAACCAAAGAGTGCCAATATTCCCCGATTATGCCCCCTCCAAGCAGTGGAAAGAGGAGAATTCAACCCAGCCAGAGTGCATGTACCTATTTCTCTCTCAGGCTTGAAGCAAATTAAAATAGACCTGGGTCTATTTTAATAAGCAGGACATAGCCCATATGAAATGCTGGATGGAGGGCCCTTCCTAACCATAACCTTGTGCTTGACCGAGAGATGGCCAACTTAGTTGCAGACAACACCTCCCTAGCCAAATATCAACAAGTTCTTAAAACATTACAAGGAGCCTGTCTCTGAGAAGAGGGAAAGGAACTATTCCACCCTGGTGACATCGTATTAGTCAAGTCCGTTCCCTCTAATTCCCCATCTCTAGACACATCCTGGGAAGGACCCTACCCATTTTATCTACCCCAACCATGGTTAAAGTGGCTGGAGTGGAGTCTTGGATACATTACACTCAAGTCAAACTCTAGATACTTCCAAAGGAACCCAAAAATCCAGGAGACAACACTAGCTATTCCTGTGAACCTCTAGAGGATCTGCGCCTGCTCTTCAAACAACTGTGAGGAAAGTAACTAAAATCATAAATCCCCATGGCCCTCCCTTACCATATTTTTCTCTTTACTGTTCTCTTACCCCCTTTCACTCTCACTGCATGCCACTGTAGAACCAGTAGCTCCCCTTACCAAGCGTTTCTATGGAGAATGCGGCTTCCTGGAAATATTGATGCCCCATTGTGTAGGAGTTTATTTAAGGGAACCCCCACCTTCACTGCCCACACCCATATGCCCCAGAGCTGCTATAATTCTGCCCCTCTTTACATGCATGCAAATACTCATTATTGGACAGAGAAAATAATGAATCCTAGTTGCCCCGGAGGACTTAAAGCCACTGTCTATTGGACTTACTTCACCCATACCGGTATGTCTGATGGGGGTGGAGTTCAAGATCAGGCAAGAGAAAAACACACAAAGGAAGTAATCTCCCAACTGACCTGGGTACATAGCACCCCTAGCCCTACAAAGGACTGGATCTCTCAAAACTACATGAAACTCTCTGTACCCATACTCGCCTGGTAAGCCTATTTAATACCACCCTCACTGGGCTCCATGAGGTCTCGGCCCAAAACCCTACTAACTGTTGGATGTGCTTCCCCCTGCACTTCAGGCCATACATTTCAGTCCCTGTACCTGAACAATGGAACAACTTCACCACAGAAATAAACACCACTTCCGTTTTAGTAGGACCTCTTGTTTCCAATCTGGAAATAACCCATACCTCAAACCTCACCTGTGTAAAATTTAGCAATACTATAGATACAACCAACTCCCAATGCATCAAGTGGGTAACTCCTCCCACACAAATAGTCAGCCTACCCTCAGGAATATTTTTTTTCTGTGGTACCTCAGCCTATCATTGTTTGAATGGCTCTTCAGAATCTATGTGCTTCCTCCCATTCTCAGTGTCCCCATGACCATCTACACTGAACAAGCTTTATACAATCATGTCACACCTAAGCTTCACAACAAAAGAGTACATTCTTCCTTTTGTTATTGGATCAGGAGTGCTAGGTGGACTAGGTACTGGCATTGGCAGTATCACAACCTCTACTCAGTTCTACTACAAACTATCTCAAGAACTAAATGGTGACATGGAACGGGTCGCCGACTCCCTGGTCACCTTGCAAGATCAACCTAGCTCCCTAGCAGCAGTAGTCCTTCAAAATTGAAGAGCTTTAGACTTGCTAACTGCCGAAAGAGGGGGAATCTTTTTTTTTTTTTAGGGGAAGAATGCTGTTATTATGTTAATCAATTCAGAATAGTCACCTAGAAAGTTAAAGAAATTAGAGATCGAATACAACATACAGCAGAGGAGCTTCAAAACACCGGACCCTCAGGTCTCCTCAGCCAATGGATGCCCTGGATTCTCCCCTTCTTAGGACCTCTAGCAGCTATAATATTGTTACTCCTCTTTGGACCCTGTATCTTTAATCTCCTTGTTAAGTTTGTCTCTTCCAGAATCAAAGCTGTAAAGCTACAAATCGTTCTTCAAATGGAGCCCCAGATGCAGTCCATGACTAAAATCTACCACGGACCCCTGGACCAGCCTGCTAGCCCATGCTCTGACGTTAATGACATCGAAGGCACCCCTCCTGAGAAAATCTCAACTGCACAACCTCTACTATGCCCCAATTCAGCAAGAAACAGTTAAAGCAGTCTTTGGCCAACCTCCCCAACAGCACTTGGGTTTTCCTATTGAGAGGGGGGACTGAGAGACAGGACTAGCTGGATTTCCTAGGCTGACTAAGAATCCCTAAGCCTAGCTGGGAAGGTGACCGCAGCACGGGGCTTGCAACTCAGCTCACACCCAACCAGTCAGGTAGTAAAGAGAGCTCACTAAAATGTTAATTAGGCCAAAACAGGAGGTAAAGAAACAGCCAACAATCACCTGAGAGCAGGGTGAGGATAATAATAGGGGGAGGGACAATAATCAGTATATAAACTCAGACATTCAAGCCAGTAATGGCTGCCCTCTTTGGGTCCCTTCCCTTTGGGAGTTCTGTTTTCACTCTATTAAATCTTGCAGCTGCACTCTCTTCTGGTCCATGTTTGTTATGGTTTGAGCTGAGCTTTCGCTCACCATCCGCCACTGTTGTTTGCCACTGTTTGCTGCCTTCACAGACCCACCGCTGACTTCCATACCTCTGGATCCGGCAGGTGTCCACGATGCTCCTGATCCAGTGAGGTGCCCATTGCCGCTCCAGATCAGGCTAAAGGCTTGCCATTATTCCTGCATGGCTAAGTGCTTAACTTTGTCCTAATCGAACTGAACACTATTCACTGGGCTCCACAGTGCTCTTCCATGATCCACAGCTTCTAATAGAGCTATAACACTCACCACATAGCCCAAAATTCCATTCCTTGGATTCTGTGAGGCCAAGAACCCCAGGTCAGAGAACACAAGGCTTGCCACCATGGTGGGAGTGGCCTGCAGCCATCTTGGAAGCATCCCGCCACCATCTTGGGAGCTCTGGGAGCAAGGACCTCCCAGTAACTATCTCATACATTTAAAGTTGTGCCTAAGACTGACATTTTCTTTTTTTTTTTTTTTTGAGATGGAGTCTCGCTCTGTTGCCTAGGCTGGAGTGCAGTGGCACAATCTCACTGCAAGCTCTGCCTCCTGGGTTCATGCCATTCTCCTGCCTCAGCCTCCCTAGTCGCTGAGACTACAGGCACCCACCACCACACCTGGCTAATTTTTTGTATTTTTAGTAGAGATGGGGTTTCACCATGTTAGCCATACAGTTAAGCGTGCATATACTCTGTGACCCAATAATTCCACTCTGGCATTTATCCAAGAGAAATGAAAGCTTATCTGCAAAACTCCTTGTATAAGAAAGCTCATAGCAGTCTTATTCATACTAGCCCAAAAGTAGAAATAGTCCAGATGCCCATCAACAAGAAAATGGATAAACTAAACTGTATTTTAACCATAAAACACTACTCAGCAATTAAAAAAAAACTATGAAACATGCAACAACATGGATGAATTCCAAAATATTATACTAAATAAAGGAAGCAAGACAAAAGAAAATGTGTACTATATGATTTCATGTATATGAGCAGCTGAAATAGGCAAAGACAAAATAAGTTCGAAAATAGCAGAAAGAAAAATAGCAGAATGGCTGCCACTGAAGGAGCAAGGATTGACTAGTAAGGGGCAAGAGAGAACTCTCTAGGATAATTGAAGTGTAGATAGGTACATGGGTTACACAAGCATATGCAATTCATTGCACTGTACACTTAATTCATTTCACTGTATTAAATTATACCCTGATTATAAACAAAAAAAAGATTCCGCTGGTTACTCAATGTTTTAAAGCTGAGTAAATACAAAAAGCAAAATGATAAATTAGTTAATAACCAGAATGGAGAATTTTCCATCTACCACTTTATTATTTTTCCTTGGAAAGGTTTACATGTCTCTATACTACTTTATAATTTCCTAGACAATTGCCAAAGCCAAATCCAAAGGTGTGAGTGAGAAAGACAAAAAGGATAAATAGTAAAATATTTTCTAGGGGAAGCATTAGAGAGTTTTAGTTTTGGATATTGACCAAAAGCAACAGTAAAACAGCAAGTAAGACTGTGAATTTGCAAGGCTTAGACCAATGCACCACATAAATGCAGTACCTTCCATGGGGGAGCCTAGAAATATAAGATGGTTAAGAAATTGGGACTGAGCTCAAGGTTTAAGGTCTAAAACAAGATATCTTTCATATCTTAAATCAAATATTCATCCACAAAGCACTTATCTATGGAGTGTTATTGTATGCAACGCACATTCCAGTGCAGTCCTATACAATACAAACCTAAAGTACAAAGAAAGCCATGACAGACTGTACCAGGAATATGGGGACACTGTCACCTAAATACTGCATTTTTCCAACAGTGTTAGCAAACGGCACACCAGGAGATTATATCCCACGCCTAGCTCAGTGGGTCCCACGCCCATAGAGCCTTGCTCACTGCTAGCTCAGCAGTCCGAGATGGAACTGCTAGGTGGCATACCTGACTGGGGGAGGGACATCTGCCATTGATGAGGCTTGAGTAGGTAAACAGAGCAGCCAGCAAGCTCAAACTGGGGGAAGCCCACTGCAGATCAAGGAGGCCTGCCTGCCTCTGTAGACTGCACCTCTCGTGCAAGGCATAGCCGAACAAAAGGCAGCAGAAATTTCTGCAGACTTAAATGTCCCTGTCTGACAGCTCTGAAGAGAGCAGTGGTTCTCTCAGCATGGTGTTTGAGCTCTGAGAACAGATAGACTGTCTCCTCAAGAGGGTCCCTGACCCCAGTGTAGCCTAATTTGGAGATACCTCCCAGTAGGGGCCAACTGACACCTCACACAGCCAGGTGTCCTGCTGAGATGAAGCTGCCAGAGGAAGGATCAGGCAGTAGTATTTGCTGTTCTGCAATATTTGTTGTTCTGAAACCTCTGCTCATGATATCCAGGCAAACAGGGTCTGGAGTGGACCTCCAGCAAACACCAACAGACCTGCAGCTGAGGGACCTGATTGTCAGAAGGAAAATTAACAAACAGAAAGGAATAGCCTCAACATCGGCAAAAAGGACATCCACACCAAAACCCCATCTGTAGGTCACCATCATCAAAGACCAAAGGTAGATAAAACCACAAAGAAGGGGAAAAATCAGAGCAGAAAAGCTGAAAATTCTAAAAACCAAAGCACCCTCCCTCCTCCAAAGGAACGCAGCTCCTTCTCAGCAATGGAACTAAGCTGGACGGAGAATGACTTTGACAAGCTGACAGAAGTAGACTTCAGAAAGTTGATAATAACAAACTTCTCTGAGCTAAAGAAGGATGTATGAAACCATCAAAAGGAAGCTAAAAACCTTGAAAAAAGATTAGACAAATGGCTAACTAGAATAGACAGTGTAGAGAAGACCTTAAATGACCTGATGGAGCTGAAAACCATGGCACAAGAACTATATGACGCATGCACAAGCTTCAGTAGCCAATTCAATCAAGTGAAAGAAAGGGTATCAGTGATTGAAGATCAAATTAATGAAATGAAGCAAGAAGAGAGGTTTAGAGAAAACAGAATAAAAAGAAATGAACAAAGCCTCCAAGAAATATGGGACATTGTGAAAAGACCAAATCTACATTTGATTGGTGTACTTGAAAGTGTCAGGGAGAATAAAACCAAGCTGGTAAACACTCTTCAGGATATTATCCAGGAGAACTTCCCCAACCTAGAAAGGCAGGTCAATATTCAAATTCAGGAAATACAGAGAATACCACAAAGATACTCCTCAAGACGAGCAATCCCAAGACATATAATTCAGATTCCAAGGTTGAAATGAAGGGAAAAATATTAAGGGCAGCCAGAGAGAAATGTTGGGTTACCCAAAAAGGGAAGCCCATCAGACTAACATCAGATCTCTTGGAAGAAGCTCTACAAGTCAGAAGAGAGTGGGGCCCAATATTCAACATTCTTAAAGAAAACAATTTTCAACCCAGAATTTCATATCCAGTCAAACTAAGCTTAACAAGTGAAGGAGAAATAAAATCCCTTACAGACTAGCAAATGCTGAGAGATCTTGTCACCACCAGGCCTGCTTTCCAAGAGCTCCTGAAAGAAGCACTGAACAGCCGATACCAGCTGCTGCAAAACAGGTACCAGCTGCTGCAAAAACATGACAAATTGTAAAGACCATCAATGCTAGAAAGAAACTGCATCAACTAACGGGCAAAATAACCAGCTAACATAATAATGACAGGATTGAATTCACACATAACAATATTAACCTTAAATGTAAATGGGCTAAATGCCCCAATTAAAAGACACAGACTGGCAAATTGGATAAAGTCAAGACCCATCAGTGTGCTGTATTCAGGAGACCCATCTCATGTGCAGAGACACACATAGGCTTAAAATAAAGGGATGGAGAAAGATCTACTACGAAAATGGAAAGCAAAAAAAAAAGCAGGGGTTGAAATCCTAGTCTCTGATAAAACAGGCTCTAAACCAACGAAGATCAAAAGAGACAAAGAAGGGCATTGCACAATGGTAAACAGATCAATTCAACAAGAAGAGATAACTATCCTAAATATGTATGTATGTATGCACCCAATACTGGAGCACCCATATTCATAAAGCAAGTCCTTAGAGACCTACAAAGAGACTTAGATTCCCACACAATAATAATGGGAGACTTTAACACCCCACTGTCAACATTAGACAGATCAATGAGACAGAAGGTTAACAAGGATATCCAGGACTTAAACTCAGCTCTGCACCATGCAGACCTAATAGACATCTACAGAACTCTCCACCCCAAGTCAATAGAATATACATTCTTCTCAGCACCACGTCACACTTATTCCAAAATTGACCACATAGTTGGAAGTAAAGCACTACTCAGCAAATGTAAAGGAACAGAAATCACAACAAACTATCTCTCAGACCACAGTGCAATAAAATTAGAACTCAGAATTAAGAAACTCACTCAAAACTGTACAACTACATGAAAACTGAACAACCTGTTCCTGAATGACTACTGGGTAAATAATGAAATGAAGGCAGAAATAAAGATCTTCTTTGAAACCAATGAGAACAAAGACACATGTGCCAGAATCTCTGGGACACATTTAAAGCAGCGTGTAGAGGGAAATGTATAGCACTAAATGCCCACAAAAGAAAACAGGAAAGATCCAAAATCAACACCCTAACATCACAATTAAAAGAACTAGGGAAGCAAGAGCAAACAAATTCCAAAGTAAGCAGAAGGCAAGAAATAACTAAGATCAGAGCAGAACTGAGGGAGATAGAGACACAAAAAACCCTTCAAAAAATCAATGAATCCAGGACCTGGTTTTTTGAAAGATCAACAAAATTGATAGACCACTAGCAAGACTAATAAAGAAGAAAAGAGAGAAGAATCAAATAGATGCAATAAAAAATGATAAAGAGGATATCACCACCTATCCCACAGAAAAACAAACTACCATCAGAGAACGCTATAAACATCTCTATGCAAATAAACTAGAAAATCTAGAAGAAATGCATGAATTCCTGGAAACATACACCTTCCCAAGATGAAACCAGGAAGAAGTTGAATCCCTGAATAGACCAATAACAGGCTCTGAAATTGAGGCAATAATTAATAGCCTACCAACCAAAAAAAGTCCAGGACCAGATGAATTCACAGCTGAATTCTACCAGAGGTAAAAGAGGAGCTGGTACCATTTCTTCTGAAACTATTCAAATCAATAAAGAAAAGAAAAAGAGGAGATCCTCCCTAACTCATTTTATGTGGCCAGCATCATCTTGATACCAAAGCCTGGTAGAAACACAACAAAAAAAGAAAATTTTAGGTCAATATCCCTGATGAACATTGATGCAAAAATCCTCAATAAAATAGTGGCAAACCAAATCCAGCAGCACATCAAAAAGCTTATCCACCAAGATCAAGTTGGCTTTATCCCTGGGATGCAAGGCTGGTTCAACATATGCAAATCAATAAATGTAATCTATTGCATAAACAGAACCAATGACAAAAACCACACAATTATCTCAATAGATGCAGAAAAGGCCTTTGACAAAATTCAACAGCCCTTCATGCTAAAAACTCTCAATAAACTATGCATTGATGGAATGTATCTCAAAATAATAAGAGCTATTTATGACAAACTCACAGCCAGTATCATACTGAATGGGCAAAAACTGGAAGCATTCCCTTTGAAAACTGGCACAAGACAAGGATGCCCTCTCTTACCACTCCTATTCAACATAGTGTTGGAAGTTCTGGCCAGGGCAATCAGGCAAGAGAAAAAAATAAAGGATATTCAATTAGGAAAAAAGGAAGGCAGATTGTCCCTGTTTGCAGATGACATGACTGTATATTTAGAAAACACCATCATCTCAGCCCAAAATCTCCTCAAGCCGATAAGCAACTTCAGCAAAGTCTCAGGATACGAAATCAATGTGCAAAAATCACAAGCATTCCTATACACCAATAACAGACAGACAGCCAAATCATGAGTGAACTCCAATTCACGATTGCTACAAAGAGAATAAAATACCAAGAATCCAACTTACAAGGGATGTGAAGGATCTCTTTAAGGAGAACTACAAACCACTGCTCAATGATATAAAAGAGGACATAAACACATAGAAGAATATTCCATGCTCATGGGTAGGAAGAATCATATCATGAAAATGGCCATACTGCCCAAGGTAATTTCTAGATTCAATGCCATCCCCATCAAGCTACCAATGACTTTCTTCACAGAATTGGGGAAAAACTACATTAAAGTTCATATGGAATCAAAAAAGAGCCCGCTTTCCCAAGACAATCCTAAGCAAAAAGAATAAAGCTGGAGGCATAACGCTATGTGACTTCAACCTATGCTACAAGGCTACAGTAACCAAAACAGCATGGTACTGGTACCAAAACAGATATATAGACCAATGGGACAGAACAGACACCTCAGAAATAACACCACACATCTACAACCGTTTGATCTATGAGAAACCTGACAAAAACAAGAAATGGGGAAAGGATTCCCTATTTAATAAATGGTGCTGGGAAAACTGGCTAGCCATATGTAGAAAGCTGACACTGGATCCCTTCCTTACTTCTTATACAAAAATTAATTCAAGATGGATTAGAGACTTAAATGTTAGACCTAAAACCACAAAAAAAAAACCCTAGCTTCTTAACCCCGTTGCAAGGTTAGTAGTCACCCTGTAATTTCCTCCATGTGCACTTTTTTGCACATTGCATGAAGGTAGTACACTTCTTAAATAAATTTGTGTGCATTTTATCCTATCAAGCTGTCTCATGTCACTGATTTTTCGGTAAGCTTTCCCTACAGTATCATCTCTTTATTTAAACGGTATAAAAGCTTTCTGTTTTGGTCACTCCATTAGGTCTTTGTCCTCTTATAAAGATCCCCATATATGCGGTGGCTCATGCCTGTAATCCCAGCACTTTGGGAAATGGGTGGATCACCTGAGGTCAGGAGTTTGAGACAAGGCTGGCCAACATGGCAAAACCCCATCTCTACTAAAAATACAAAAAAAAAAAAAAAAAAAAAAAAGAGTCAGGCATGGTGGTGAGCACCTATAATCCCAGCTACTTAGGAGGCTGAGGCAGGAGAATTGCTTGAACCCGGGAGGCAGAGGTTGCAGTGAGCCCAGATGGCACCACTGCATCCAGCCTGGGTATCGGAGGAAGACTCTAAAAAAAAAAAAAATTAATAAAGGTTGCATGCTGTTCTTCAGTTAATCTGTCTTTTGTCGGTTTCATTTTTAGGCCTAGTTAGAGACCCTAAGAAGATAGAAATTTTTTCCTCTCCCACATATGCATAGGTTTGAATAGAATCCTGCTCCTCAAGCTGGTGAAACACCAGCTCCTTTAGGGCTCTATGGGTGGATGTGTTCTTTATCATCCAATTATTAAGATTAAATTCTTGCAACTCAGATTGGGCTGGGCAGAACAAACATAGCTATTGGCAAAGCAGGCGGTTCCTAAGACAGCCTGGGAAAGTTTCTTTCTCCCCTAGTCTCACGCCCCAGAAACCTTCCCTACCTACTCATTGACCTTTGCCAACATCAAAGCCTTTCAAACCCATCAGGAAGTAAAGATGTCACCCCAACCCACCCAGAAGTTAAGGAAAGAGCAATGAAAAATGGATACTTTCTGTTAACCTAAAAGCAAAAAAAAAAAAAAAAAAAAAAAAGACTGAGGAAAAATTAATATAAGTAGACAGTTTATTGGGGCCACATTTGAGGACTGAAACCCAGGACCATAGATTCAAGTTGCCCTGAATATATACTCTGACTGGTAGCAGTTACAAGTTGTTTTTTGTTTTGTTTTCTTTTATTTATTGAGATGGAGTCTCACTCTGTCACCCAGGCCAGAGTGCAGTGGTGCAATCTTGGCTCATTGCAACCTCCATCTCCCGGATTCAAGTAATTCTCCTGCCTCAGCCTCCCTAGTAGCTGGGTTTACAGGCACCCGCCACCTCTCCTGGCTAAATTTTGTAGTTTTTTTTTTTAGCAGAGATGGAGTTTCACCATGTTGGCCAGGCTGGTCTTGAACTCCTGACCTCAAGTGATCCACCCGCCCCAGCCTCCCAAAGTGCTGGGATTATAGGCATGAGCCACTGCACCCAGCCTCAAGTTGGTTTTCTGTTTTGTTTTGTTTTGTTTTTTGAGACAAGGTCTCACTCTGTCGCCCAGGCTGGAGTGCAGTGGTGCAATCATGGCTCACTGCATCCTCAACCTCGCAGGCGCAAGTGATCCTCCCAACTCAGCCTCCCAAGTAGCTGGGACAACAGGCAAGCAACACAACATCTGACTCATTTTTAAATTTTTGATAGAGACAGGGTCTCACCATGTTGCCCAGGTTGGTCTCAAACACCTGGGCTCAAGCAATCCACCTGCCTCAGCCTCCCAAATTACTGGGATTATAGGTGTGAGCCACTGTGCCTGGCCACAAATAGGGTTTTAAAAGAAAAAAGGAGGCAGTTTTTATATTGTTTATCATAAGCTATTGATTGACTATACATTGTTCTTTGTATCACAAATTCCAGAAACATGAAATAATGAGTGAGGCAACTAGTCAGGAACAAAATATCTTTAACAACTGCCCCCAGATATAGGTGCAGGGTGGAGGTGGGGATGACTGACATCCTAAACTCATGTTTCTCTGGGCCTGATGAGTCTTGTATCCCTCACATGACTCAGATTGCTCTGAGCTATTTTTTTTTTCCTAAAAGCAAAATCTGATGGACAGCATGAAGGTCTTGCAATCTAGAAAGAAAATTCAGTCATTCTTTCAATAATTATGTAACCAACCAACAGATTCTCCTTACCTATTCCCCAGATACAGCCAGTTTATCAAGACAGGGGAATTCCAATACAGAAAGAGTTTAATTCATGCAGAGCCAACTGAACAGGAGACTGGAGTTTTATTACTCAAATCCATGTTCCCAAAAATTCAGAGGCTAGGGTTTTTCAAGACCAGGGGAGGCAGGGGAATAGGTGCTGCTGATTAGTGGAGGATGCAGTTGTTATGGGGGGTCCTTGCTCCCAGAGCTCCCAAGATGGTGGCAGGCCACTTTCAAAATGGCATTGGGCCACTTCCAAGATGGTGGCAAGCCTCGTGTTTTCTGACCTGGGGCTCTTGGCCTCACGGATTCCAAGGAATGGAATCTTGGGCCATACGGTGAGTGTTATAGATCTATTAGAAGCCGTGGGTCACAGAAGAGAACCGTGGAACCCAGTGACTAGTGTTCAGCTCGGTTAGGACAAACCCAGGCACTTAGCTGTGCAGGAACAATGGCAAGCCTTTAGCCCGATTAGGAGTGGCAACGGGCGCCTCACCAGATCAGGAGCACAGTGGATCCGGAGGGATGAAGTCAGCAGCGCTTCTGTGATGGCAGCAAACAGCAGTGGTGGATGGCAAGCAAAAGCTCAGCTCCAGTGGTAATAAACATGGACCGGAAGAGAGTGCAATTGCAAGATTTAAAAGAGTGAAAACAGAGCTCCCATACAAAGGGAGGGGACCCAAAGAGGGTAGCCTTTGCCGGCTCCAATGCCTGGGTTTATATCTGGATCATTGTCCCTCTCGCTGTGCTCTTGGGCAATAGATGATTGGCTATTTCTTTGCCTCCTGTTTTTGCCTAATTAGCATTTTAGTGAGCTCTCTTTACTCCCTGATTGGTAGGGCATGAGCTAAGTTGCAAGCCCCATGTTTAAAGGTGGACACAGTCACCTTCCCAGCTAGGCTTAGAGATTCTTGGTCGGCCTGGAAAATCTAGCTAGTCCTGTCTCTCACAAACACGGTCCTAGTGCACTGAGCCTGCTTCTGGGGGAGGGCCACAGGACCAGTTAAGTCCAGTGTCTCAGGTCCAGGTGGGGCCATCAAGTCATCATAAATGTAAAAGCTGGAAAAGACAACTCAAAAGGCCAATCTCAGGTTCCGCAACAGTGGTGTTATCTGCAGGAGTAATTGAGGAAGCTGATTTCCAGAATAATGACTAGTCATCATTTGTATCTACCTCTCAGCAGAATTCAGTCTTCTCTCATCCTCCTAACCTGATGGTCTTAGTTTTACAAAGGTGGTTCAGTTTGGGGAAGGGCTATTACCATTTAAACTATATACTAAATTTCTCCCAAAGTTAGCTTGGCCCAAGCCCAGGAATGACCAAGGTTAAGGGTAAAATGGGGGTTGGTTAGATCAGATCTCTTTGTCTGTCATAATTTTCTCACTGTTACAGTTTTTGCAAAGGTGGTTTCAATTAGTATTTTCTATGTGACTGGCACTGTGCTGAGGATAATATAATGAGCAAACAAAAGCCAATCCGTGTTCTCTGGAGCTTGTGGGAAGAACATGGATCTTTGAGAGCTCAAAGTAAAGGGGTGGGCCCAGGAGAACTCACTGGCCAAAACAAGAGCACGTGCAGAGGTCCTGCAGTGGGAAGGAGTACAGGGCATTGCCGGGAAATCTAAGACCATAGCAGGTGAAACAGCAAAATAGACGGAGATTTGAGGCAAAATGAGGCCGCAACGCAGACTAGGCAGGGACTGGTAGACTATATTCATATTCAGTAATTTTAGCTTTATTCTGAGAATTCTGGAAAATCACTGAAAGGTTTTAAGCAGAGTGTAAGATTTGGGAAGGACATACACAAGAACTCATTTGAAAAGGTCTCTTTTGCTTGAGTGTGAGAAAAGATTGGAGAAGGGAGAAAAGGCCAGGTCAGTGACTCTGTCATCACCTAAGTCAGTTAACAAACGCTCCATCTAGCCTGCCCCACACGTGCCTGCAACAGGCAGAGCAAAGGAAGACAAACTCGATCCCACTCTCAAGCAGCTCAGTCTTTTCTTCTACCCACATTTGCCCCTGTCCAGTGCTACTTTAGAGACATTCCCTTCTCTCCTTTCTTCTTATTCCCTCAAGGCTTAAGCCTGATAAATAGACCCTGGCTTTCTGAGCAGAGATCTGCATTTAGAGAGAAGAAATAACACACAGTAACCCCACCCCTCAGTTTTAACTGTTTTAACTCAAAAAATTCTCTTTTTGCAGCAGAAAAGCCAGGATGTCACTGTTTATTCACAGCCAGGCCTCCACTCTCCACACTAAAAGTCACCGTAGCGTTTGCAGTCCTCATTCAAGTAGCAAGTGTAAAAGGAATTCTATCTGTCTCTAAAGATCTTTTGACAGGAATGAAAGACCTGTGAGGCAGTGATTTATTCACCACAGCATCTTGACAGCTCAAGCTAAAAAAAAAAAAAAAAAAAAAAAAAAAAAAAAAAAAAAAGGCTAGCAGGCTGACATTACCAAATCAGACATTACTTCTATTTTAAAATTGGTTTTCCTGAGGCGAAATGCTAAACTTTATAGTTTTTGTAATTAAATATTATCTTGATAGAGTCAAATCAATTATAGCAGAAAATAACTGCTTTGCTTTTGATTCTCTGGATAATGAATTAGTTCTCCTTGCCAAATCTGATAGCCCTTTGGGCAAATTCTTTATTAGAATCACTCAATACATTTGTCAAGAAAGAACGTGGCCAAAAATAGAGCAAAGCGGTTAAGTCCCTGGAAGCCAGCCTCCAGATTGCCATGGTAGCATCAGCTACTGCAGAATCATCAAACATGCATTTCTCCATATTTCCCTCAAGAAATTTTTGGAAAATGTCTTTTTGAAACACCAACACGAAAAGCTTTGTCTGCTGGGCCCATCACATAATTGATGCCTAAGAACTACTTAATTGATTTTTTGGTCAATAAATTATCTTAGATCTGTTAATCAATTAATCTTAAAAATACAGGTAAAGCAGTAAGGCATGTCTCACATGACTTGGTCTCAGCGAGACCCAATGGCTTCCGTCACTCCCTGTTTCTCCCTCCAAGCCGTCACAGTGGATCCTTTAATAACCTGTGAGTCTCCCTTGACATTCAAGCATACGTGGGTGTATGTTTGCACTTCATTTATTCACCCGTCTCAAAGGGAGCCCCATTCCCTTCTGCCCCTCCTGCCCCTCCTTTCTTGGCTCTGCAGCCCTCCAGTTCCTATAGGGGCACCATAATCTTTCTCCCAGACTAGCGGTTTCAGTGATACTCTTTTGCGGACCAGGCTCTTTCTATTTTCCTACAAATACAGATTCCCTCTAATCAGGCACCAATCGCCTCTTACTGGACCCAGCCCAGCCCGTTACAAAGGAGAGACATGCTCCTCCTCAAATGTTGGTTAAATACCATGACAATGTGTTGAACATGCTCCCAGCATTTCTTACTCATTGACTGATACTCCCCCTCTGCTTGGACCCTATCTTCTCTTCTTTTTTAACAAAACCCCATTTATTCTTCCTGCCCAGCTCAGATCCAAACCTCTTTAGAAAGTCTTCAATAGTATTCCCACTAGACGTGATGTATTCTTCCTTAAAGCATCGCAGGAAGGTTTTAGAGTCCGAGGCTCACCTAGATTGGCATCTAAATTCTCTGCCACAAATAACAAACCATTTGACCACTCTGAGTCTTGGTTTCTTCAGCTGCAAAATCTCATAGGAATTCTTTGAGGATTAAATCACATTTTAAAGTGCTTTGCACCTAGTTAGCACTCAAAACTAAAAGCAACTATCAGTATTATTTATTTTGATCTCTTGCTATAACTAGGCTCACTTTTATTATAGCGTTTATAAATTCACTTTTGCTTCCTCCTGTACTTCCTCCCCTCCTCCACTGTGAGAAACTTGGGAGACAATCTAATCTTTAGATCCTTTGTAGGGACATAGATGCAGCTGGAAACCATCATTCTCAGCAAACTATCGCAAGAACAGAAAACCAAACACTGCATGTTCTCACTCATAGGTGGGAACTGAACAATGAGATCACTTGGACTCGGGAAGGGGAATATCATACACCAGGGCCTATTATGGGGAGGGGGGAGGGGGAGGGATGGCATTGGGAGTTATACCTGATGTAAATGACGAGTTGATGGGTGCTGATGAGTTGATGGGTGCAGCACAGCAACATGGCACAAGTATACATATGTAACAAACCTGCACGTTGTGCACATGTACCCTAGAACTTAAAGTATAATAATAAAAAAAATAATAAATTATGTTATTCACAAGAGCATCTTCAGTAAGACATAACTAACACTATGTTATCTTGGGCACAATAAATAAAGAGAATACATACTGTGATACCAAAAAGAAAATCTTTAGAAGCCCAATCTCAAAAAGGGGCTGGGACAGAGAGCATTTATTACTAGAAAAGCTGACGTTATCTAGAATTCTCTGTTGTACAATTCAGAAATCATGTGTGTGGTTACTTATATTTAAAATTAAAAATAAGTTAACTTTAAAATTGTGTTCTTTGGTCACACTGGCTACATTTCAAGTGCTCAGTAGCCACATGTGGTTAATTACTAAGATTTTAGACAGCACAGCTATAGAACATTTTCATCATATGTTCCATGATGGAAAATTCTATCATAGAATTTTGATAGAAATTCTATCAAATTTCTATTTGATAGAAATTTTGTGGAAAATTCTATTAAACCACACTGGTCTAAATTCTAAATGCAGTAACGTGCTGTTCAGCAACAGCTCAGACTTCCAGCTGCCCAGAAAATCCCCATCTGATGCTAACATTGCAGGCAGATGGGGGTCACACATAAAATACCGTATGAAAATACCACTAATGCTTTACTCCTCATCCCTGGGGGAACGCCCCTGAAAGATGCCGAAACCTGCCCCATTGCGCCACCTTGTGCCCAATCCTTGATATTGCACATTCAATATGCAAATAATTCTTACAGATCCACCATCCCAGAGCAACTTCCTAAGAGGGATGAGCTAGTGCGAGGGGAGTGTATGTCACAAAGAGCAGCTTCCTTTGCCCGACACCCATTTGCTGTATGATAATGGGCTGCGATGGACAGATGGACCAAGAGTCTTGAGATTCAGAGGGAGTTTAAAGAGAAAGCCACAGCATTTCATCCAGTTTCATGATATTTCAGAGGTACTATCACAGTGTTCCAGAGAATGTTTACAAAAGTTTCAGAGATGTAGATACTTGCGGATTTTCAGAGAGAGAGAAAGATTGGGAGAGTTACACAGAGAACTTAAGAAAATTCAGAACAAGGTAGAGAATAAAGAAAAAGTCAGATAGGGTCAGAGATTTTTCTCATACATTGGCTCCTACTTGCCAGGAACGTCTTAGAGAATGTTCAACATCTTGCTGCAAAATGAAAAGCTCAGTGAATTCCTTGGCTATCTACAAATATTGTACATGGGAGTTAGCCTGACATGGAGAATGAGATGGGGTAGCAGGGAGTGGAGAAAGGACAGGTACCTAGTGGTCTACCTCATGGCCCAGAGGGCAGGTGGGATGGGAGATGTTAAAGTGTGCTCTTCTCCCCACTGTGGTTATCTTTTATACTGCGTATTCTGAAAAAGCCTTTTTTGTAGGCAAGATATTTATTGATAATAAAAAATGCATCATCAGAGAAGGCAATCTGGAAAAATACATAAAGGTGCAAAGAAGGAGTAATTCAAAATTACCTTCTTTGATATATTGAGAATAGCATTTTTTCTGCTAGTACATATGTATGAAGGTATACATGCATGTATATGAATGGTTTTGATTTTACAAATATATGGTATACACTCACATATTTACAAATGGAAATCATATTATCTGTAATTCACAAATTATCACACAAAACATAAACCATTTTTTCTCTTTTTATTTACTTAATATTATAAGAGCTTTTTCATGTTAAGTGTTCTTTGGAAACACTAACTGCCTATGTAATATCCCATTACATCAATGATTCTCAAACTCTAGAATGTATCAAAATTACCTTGAGGGCTCTAGGAATTCTGAGCCTGTCTCCCAGAGTTTCAGAATCATGAAGTATCAGGTAGGACAAGAATCTGCATTGCTAACAATTTGCCCAATAATGCTGGTCTTGCTGGTCTGGGAACTACAAAGTTGTTCACTACGTTATACAAAAATTCTCTTATAATTGGATATTTAAATTGTTTTTATTTTTAACATGAAGCCACCCCTAGCCCCATCTGGGGTCTCTCAGAGCTCTGGGATTTGTCAGGACCAAGTAGCTGGACCTGGTGTTAAACCTGAGTAAAATCTTCATACATGATAATTTTCATAGAATAAGTTTTTACCATGGAAATAACTAACTAAAAACTTATGAACATTTTGGAGACTTAATATGCATGTTCAAGCTGACCCAGATAACCGATACCAAAGTGTGTTAAAGGAAAAGACATGGGCCTGGAGGTCAGAGACCTGTGTTTAAATCTTGCCCTGCCACTTGCTTGCTGTGTGACCTTGGACAAGTGACTGGAACTCTCCAAGCCTCGGTGCTATAATCACCACAGCAAATATAAACAGGAACGGCCTTCTTTTAAGGTCTTGAACTCAGCCCACATTCTCCAGCCCCGTCTTCTGTCTCAGACAGAATACTGGAGTTGGAAGGAACCTGAGACTGTATCTTTTTATATATATATATATACTCTAAGTTCTAGGGTACATGTGCACAACATGCAGGTTTGTTATATATGGATACATGTGCCAAGCTGGTGTGCTACACCAAGTATCTTGCACACCATGAAGGGTTAGTTTCCCATCCTCTGAGCCTAGGGAGCCACCTATACTTACAACATTCACATCATTTGTCACACTACATTATAAGCTGTTGTTTAAGGCTCAGCCACCTTCCAAGTCAGACCACGAAAGAGATTAGGCCTGGTTCCTTTCTGAGTCCTGAGTGGCTATTGCACACATGGCAGATAGTGGCCAAATGCTTGTTGATGGAATTATGAGGAAGGAGCTCAACCTCCACCATTCCCAAGAAGCCCTGGCATGAGATGATGAAGAGAAAAGAGGATAGCCCTGTAGCTGGGAGCCTTGGGAGTGCATCTCAGTGCTCCTATAAACTCACTGAGACACTGAGAAACTGCCTGACTCCCCCTTAGTTTCTAAGGAATCCCTTATCCCTAATTACTACACAGGGCTAGTAGGTGAAGATAAGAACGTGGTGTGTCGTTTAGACTATAAAGGGTGGTATGGCTGGGACTCCTAGGATCCTCCAGCACCATTATCTGTTCCTGATTTTTAAAATTTCAGATTCTTGACAGGGCACAAGGTCAGCCAAAATAATGACAGTGTTTCCCATCCTTCTTCACAGCTGGTTAAGACCACATGACTAAGTTCTGAGCAACAGAATAGCAGTGGAAAGGTTATGTGCAATTTCTAGGAAGTGTACTCTGGAATACTGAGGCAATGGCTGGAGTTTGAGCAGCCATGTTAACAATGAGCTGGAATATGGTAGAGAAGAAAGATAAAAAGGGCTGTGTACCGTTAGAAACTGTGACTTATCCTACCAGTCCTGTTCTATCTATATCCAGACTTACATGAAAAAAAAAAATCTTTCCTGCTTAAGCCACTCTTAACTTGGGCATGTATTATAGCCAGATTAATCACAACTGACATATATGGTTCTGCTAATGACAATATTTACATTGAATTACAGCTTTATACTTTATAGATAGTTTTCAGGGGAAAGGAGGAAATTAATGTAATATTCATTAATTCATTTATGTGATGAAACAATGAGCATCACTGTGTGTCAGGCCCTGTACCACCTGCTAGGAACAGAAATGAATCTGTTAAAACCCCTGCCTCCCATGGGCCCACCACTAGCAAGGGAAACAGATGAGCAATCATGACATAATTGAGCGGTGTGGTAATGAGGGAAGCATGGGCAACTGTGCGGTGCCCTATAACCCAGGATCTGGGAAAAGGCATGATGTCCGGGATGGACGGGAATGGTGGCAGGAGCTGTGGCTCCAGATCCCAGGCTTTGCCTCCGATTGCTAATCCCAGGCTCCTCTGAATCTTCTTGGCTCAATTCCTATGGAGGCATTAGGGAGCCTGCGGCCTGTTTTTTTTTCCTCCCAGTGAGGACCAGTTGCTGGTTGAAGAGCTCCCCAGAGTCTTGTTGGGGTAACTGCAGTTTCTACTTTCTGTAGAGGATGTGACAAGGTGAGCTGCAGACTCAGGCAGAAACCACCCCCACTTGAGGCTTCTTGGGGCTCTGGGATATGTCAGCACCAAGTAGCTGACCTGGTGTTCCAGGGTGAACACCAGTGTGGAGCCAGGAGAAGCCATTCACCTGTGAATGATAACAAGGCCAGCACCACCTCCTATTGACTGAATATTTCTGTACCAGGCCAAGGGGTCTGTGCTTTACACACTCACTTCATACCTCAAGATGACTGTGTGAGGTAAGTCTTGCTGTCCCCATTTCACATACAGAAAAGCGGAGGCTGGGGAGGGAAAATGAGCCTCACATACCTGTGACTGCCCTGCCCGGGCCAGGCTCGATTCACACGCCTGACTTTTAAAGCCTGGGACTTGAGCCCTCATGGATAATTTAGTCTATCACACTTGAGAGTTCCAAGATCGTTAGAAACTATTGCAGACGTCACTTCACAGATGAGGAAACAGGGACTCACAATGACATACCGTCTTATCTGGGGTCATCAATGTGTACTCATGACTACCCCATAGTGCTTTCCCAGACAACCTATCAATAGTGTGTGTGTGTATGAGGGTGGCGTGTGCATGTGCGGGTGTGCACCTACTGCACACACCCATGCATGAACTGTAACTCAACACCAAGACCTACTTTCTAAGGTCCAAACGATGGCCATGTCTCTAGGAGGAGTCACTCTTTCCTCTTGTCTTTGTGTGTAAATGCGTTGTTTTATTTTTATTTTTCAGCTTTATTGAGGCATAATGAACAAATAAAAAGTATATCTGTTTAAGATATATGGTGTGATGACTTGATACATGTATACATTGTGAGATGATGACCACAATCAAGTTAATGAATACATCTATCACTTCACATAGTTACCATTGTGTGTGTGTGGTGAGAACACTTATGATCCACTCTCTTAGCAATTTTTATATAAACAATACAGCATTATTAACCACAGTCACCATGCTGTACATTACAGCCGCAGGACTTACTCATCTTACAACTGCAAGTCTGTACTCTCCTCCTGCCTTGAGAAACCTGTTTGCCCAGGTACCTAGCAGCTAGGCTGCCAGCATCAACAACAGCTCCCAGCCCTGAGCTGGGGTCTTCCTTCCACATCTGACCCTGGGGGCCTGGAACACTCTGAGCCCAGAGCAAGTTCTCTCTGTTCCAGAACTAAATCTGGTAGCAAAGCCAGGTGCTGTCCCTCAGAGGCCTGGGCCCTGTAGACTGGAGTGAGACTTTTGGGCCTTTCCAACTGCCTCACCTGGGAGTGGAGCCAGGGCACATACATAACCATCACAGCCCTCCTGGCACTGTCAGAGCAGCTGTCAGAGGCCAGCAGGAGCTGCTCCACGCCTGGGGAGCTGCTGCCCAGGAGCCTGGGGCAGAGAGCTAGGGCCCCAGGAGATTTTATCCAGGCCAGGCTGCAGAGGGCTGCACAGGTAAGTGTTGGCTGGGGCTGGCAGGGATGAGGTTTCAGTGGCTAGAGTGTACCATTCTCTTTCATTTGCCTGCCTTTCTTTCCTCCACCCTTGTGTTCCTGTCACCATCCTCCTCAGACCTACTCACCTACATAACAATCCTTTCCTCTTGGAATTGAGCATTTAGCCTGTCCACATAGGGTCTCCTTCCACTCCCCACCAGCACTGCCATCTGACAGGGAAGCACCCCGAGACCTTGGCCCTGATGGTTGGTGGGGGTTACCGTGAGGATAGAGAGCACCTCTCCTGGTCTGCAAGGGCCCCGTGATCTTCTTCCCCACCTGTACCCAGTGCAGAGAGCAAAGGCACTGCTTCCACAATGCCAGGGGCAACACTGGCACTGTATTCTTGGAGAATGGTGCTCCCTAGAGTTGTGCAGTGGGACAGCCTGATACAGAGCCTGGCACAGAATATGCTCAGTGAGTGACTGAAATTAATCAATGGAATTGCATTTGTATATGAACTGAGCTGAGCATGGGCATGTGGGGGAAAAAAATAGCATCATTAGGCCTTAGGAAACGAGGGCTACAGGGGAGCAGGAAAGGAGGGATGAGTGAGGACCAGCTGGCAGGGAAGGGGGTGGCACAGCCTCTGGAACTGAGGCCCAGACCCAGTGGGAATCCCTATCCCCAGTCCAGACATCTTTGTGCCCGCTCATGAGGTGGTGTTGTTGTCTGGGGTAAATACTCAAGATTCGTTGTCTCATGGCCATGGAAATCTAGGACACGGACCCACCAGAGTGAGGTCAAGTGGGAGTTAAATAGGCAAAAGAAAAAGAAAAGCCCTCTGTGAAGAGGGGTCATGGAGAAAATGGGTTGCCACTTCCATGGTGAAATGCAGATTTTGTAGATGAGCTTGAGGAGACAGTGTCTGATTTACATAAGGCACAAAAGATTGGTCGATGAGGTGTGTCATTTGCATAGTGCAGAAGAAGCTGACGCCCCACCCTAATCTTTTCTTGTGCAGATGGGTTCTCTCCCTGGCCTTGCTGCCTGGTTCTTTAATGTACATGTGGTGACAAAGAAAAGGGAAGATGGAGCCTCCATGTTGGACATACCTGACTTCCTGGTAGCCCTTTTCAGTTGGCACAGCTGCCAGCATCCACCCCTACAAGTTTCCCACTTGCTTATCTATGTCTGCAGTTCAATTTTTCAGACTGCTCTTTGTTAGAAAAGAGATGATTTTTGTTAAAAAAAAAAAAAAAAAAAAAAAAAAAAAAAAAGGACTGCTTTTTGTTAAAAGGGAAATTCCGTGAGGATTCTGGTGCCCTTTCAATCTACCTAAATAATTTCTTTCTGTCAGGCCTCTGAGCCCAAGCTAAGTCATCATATCCCCAGTGACCTGCACATATACATCCAGATGGCCTGAAGCAACTGAAGATCCACAGAAGGGAAAATAGTTTAACTGATGACATTCCACCATTGCGATTTGTTTCTGCCCCACCCTAACTGATCAATGTACTTTGTAATCTATCCCACCCTTAAGAAGGTTCTTTATCATCTCTCTCTAATCCGTGGGCCACTTCAGTTCTTCCACAGCCTCCACACTTCCAGTGGTTCACTTCCAGATTCTGCCAGCTGAGGACCCAATCCCCCTAGGGAGCATATGGAACAGGATGGAAGATTTCAACACTGTCTTTTTCATGTATGTGGCCCACATCTAGTTCACATAAACATATGCCAAAGAAACACTCCCACAATCTTTGCCCAACTGCTAGCGGGGCAGGCCAATCCCAAACCAACGAATCCCAAGTACCCCCACCTGCACACTCCACCAAGACATCCACGGAGAAGAATCAGCCTTATGCTGTCCAGGCTCAGGAGCCAGAGCCTTCTTAAGAGCGTCCTACTCAAGTCAGAACATTCCTGCTCCCTACAACTCCTCCTCCCTCCTTGAACTGCAGCTCGTTGATGCCAGAGTTAACAGTTCTCAAGTGGGAGGGAAGTGAGTGAGAAGCAGAGAGGAGGCCAGAAGCTCTCGCCCTTTATGTATTTTTGGCTTGAGTCTGACCTTGGTCCAAGGTGCCCCAACTGAGGGGCACCCCTCCCAGCTCTCCACATTTCCCTGCCAATGCTCCTGGACCCGAAACTACACTTGGAGCAAGGGGCAAGCAGCCCCACACCCCTTCCCCGATCATTAGGAAAATGCAACAAAGACTTGTCTAAATAAATATTTACAAAATCCTTTTGTATCCCCCCTACATAGTCTTTGGAATTGCAAATTCAGTTCTCAGTATTTCTTTTACAAATCTGTTCTTTATTTTGTAATTTGTATGTATATTATGTCTTTTTTTCTATACGTTTTATTGTGGTTAAATATACATAATGTATAACTTACCATTTTTCAGTATAAAGTTCAGTAATATTAAGGACACTCATTGTGTTAAGCAATCATAACCACCATCTATCTCCATAACTCTTTTCATCTTCTCAGATTGAAACTTTGTACCCATTAAACAGTAACTCCTAAGCCCTCCTCTTCCAATCCCTGGCAGCCACTATTCTACCTTCTGTGTCTATGATTTTTGATGACTCTAGGCACCCTATATGAATGGAACCACACAGCATTTGGGACAAGGATGAAAGCTGTATGGTTCCATTCACATAGGGTAGATCAGCTCTCAACAAAGGGCATCCGTGAATGGCAGCCAAGAATGTTGTTTCTGGTGCTTAAGTCACCCAGTTTGTGGTCCTTATTATGACAGCCCTAGCTATAGGCTCTAAAGAAAAAAGGCAGTGAGACTGGGCATCAATGATCAAGGACTATTGCTTATGAGAGGTGAGGATTTCAATGTGAGCTTTTAATCTAGTAAACTCTCTCTTTCTTTTCTTATGTATTTGTTTCTTGGCCATTCAAAAATTATCCTTCATTCAGCATAATGTCAAGGTTCATCTCTGTAGTAGTATGTGTCAGCACTGAATTCCTTATTGAGGCTGAATGATGTTCCATTAAATGTATTGACTACATTTTGTTTATCCCTTCATTTGTTGATGAACATTTGGGTTGTTTGCATCTTTTGGCCCTTAAGAATAATGCTGCTATGAACATGGGTGTACAAATATTTCTTTGAGCCTCTGTTTTCAATTCTTTTGGATATATGCCCAAAAGAGAAATTGCAAGATCATAGTAACTCTATTTTTAACGTTTTGAGGAACTACCATACTGTTTTCCATGTAGGCTGCACCATCCTATATTTCTACCAGTGATGCTCAAGGTTTCCACTGTCCTGTCTCCATCCTTGCCAACACTTGTTATTTTCTGTTTTATTGATAAGAGTCATCCAAATGGGTACAAAGTGATATTGTATCACAGTGATACAATGATTAGTGATGTTGAACATCTTTTCATATGCATTTTGGTCACCTGTATAACTTCTTTGAAGAATTGTCTATTCAACTCTTTTGCTTACTTTTGAATACTGTTGTTTGTTTCATTTGTGTTGATTTATTGGAATTGTTCATATATTATAGGTATTAAGCCCTATCAGATGTATGATTTGCAAATATTTTCTCTCATTCCATCGGTTGCCTTTTCACTCTGTTGATAGTGTCCTTTGATGCTCTAATTTTGATGAAGTTCAGTTTATTTATTTTTTCCTTTATTGCCTATGATTTTTGCATTGTCACTAAGAAATTATTGCAAAGCCCAATGGCATGAAGATTTTACCCTATGTTTTCTTCTAAGAGCTTTATTTTCTTAGCTCTTGCATTTAAGTCTTCAATCTATCTTGAGTTAATTTTCATATATGGTACAGTGTAAGGGTCCAACTTCTTTCTTTTGCATAGGGATATTCCATTTTCTCAACATCATGTGTTGAAAATGCTGTCATTTTCCCACTGAGTGGTTTTCGTACTCTTGTCAAGAGTCATTTGACTGTATCTGTGAGACTTTATTTCTGGGTTCTCTATTCTATTCCATTGGTTTATATGGCTGTCTTTATGCCAGTACCATACTGCTTTCTTTACTGTAGCTTTGTAGTGAGTTTTGAAATCAGGATGCAGGAAACCTCCAACTTCATTCTTCTTATGTATATTATGACTTGGTGCCTCAGTGGCAACTTCCACTTATTGGCCTGTTATAGTTCTATACTTTTTTATGCATGGCTGAAACTGTTCCCCTTTCCCATAAGTCTTTCTCAGTCTCTTCAACAAAGGACTACATTGCTCCTTCCTCTGGGCTATCCAGCTAAAAGGAAGAAAGGGGTGAAGGAAGAAAGAAATGTGACCTATTTTGTGTCGAAGGCACCTGTCTTGTGACTGTCTGTCTTCCCCACAGGGCATGAACAACTAAAGATATGTGTGCTCCCTGTACAGGGTCAGGGATATGACAGGCCTCACTTAATGTAGGACTGACAGCATGAGGACGTCCTTCACTCTCGGTAGTTCTCTGAGAGAACATTCTGGATGATTGAGGCCTCAGCCTTGAATGCCAACACCTGCCTAAAATGTTTGATCTTTTTGCATGAAACTCTTCCTGCCTGGGTTTCAGACTCCATGCCTTCTAAATAGAAAACTCATAATGGCCACAGTCATCTTTCCTTGATGACTCTGGGTCATCATATGTGTGTGAATCTTGGCTGCTACTCAAGAATGTTCTTTGTTGAGAGTTGATCTACCCAGTTTAATAGGTTCATTTGCCCCGATTTGGTCATCTTTTGCATTGTCTTTCCTGGTCTTTCCAGTTTTAATGACCTCTCGTGCACCATCAACCCATCAGCTGCCATTCTTCTTGCTGTCCCTGTGTAGCCTTGCCCCCTCTCTTCTAATTTGTTGTGAGTTGGGATATGAATAACAAGACTCTGGGTAAAACAAAAATAAACAGGCTCTGAGTGGGGTCACAAGGCTCACTGATAAGTCAAAGATTTAGGTTTTGTGCTTTAGAATGTCCATCCTGGCTATTTCAAAGTCCTTTTTGCTCCTTTCCTGATGCTTTGTTGGTCTCTGTGCTGCTAATGTGCCTGATTAGCTTACAGATAAGTCTTAGATGCATTTGAGGAGAGGCTACTATAAACGAAAACCTGCTAGTTTTGGATTAGGTAAGTGTGCAGGGGTTGGGGGTCAGCCTCAGGCATCTGTGAGGTGGATGGGGAGACAGAGCATGCAGGCAGCAGAACACTGCCCTAGTCCATCCCTACTACTACAGCAAAACACCTAAGACCAGGTAATTTATATTTATAAAGCACAGGAATTTATTTCTCACAGTTCTGGAGGCTGGAAGTTCAAGATCAAAGCCCCAGCAGGTTTAGTGTCTGGTGAGGGCCCAGTCTATGCCTCCAAGATGGCACCTTGTGGTTATGTCCTCACGTGGCAGAAGGCAAAAAGGCAAAAGGGCCTGGCTAGTTCCCTTGACCCTTTTATAAGGTAGTGATCCCACCCATGAGGGAGAAGCCCTCATGGGCTCCTCACTCCTAAAGGCCCTACCTCTTAGTACTGTTGCACTGGGGATTCAGTTTCAATATGAATTTTGGAGGCAACAGAAGCATCCAAACTATGGCAAACCCCAAGGGCTGGGTGAGGGGGTTCCCTGTGGGGAGCATAGGAAGAAGTACAAGACTCAGCTGTCTTCTCCCTGTGACATTCCTCTTCCCTTCTCTGGAAGAGTCGTCCGAATCCAGAGCCCTCACTGTGGTGTGCTCAGGGACCTAAGCTCAGACCACTCCTTCCCTGCTTCCTGATTAACACCCAGAGATCTGCCAGCCTCATTTTCCACTGCCCCTATATCCAGCTCACCCCAGGGACCACTGGGCACCTGGTCCTTCACATTTTCCTGATGTTTCTAATGCTGCCCCTCTTGCATCCCTGTTTGTCTGATAAACTTGCCTTTAAATGTGTATATGAAGGACTCTTTCTCTGGTATCTAATCCTAACAGGTGCTAGATCCCACGGAGCCCCAACCCAGCTGGGGACTACCCTGATTTCTCTCCCAGATCAATGTTCCTCTCCTCGGGGCTCAGCCTGGCCTGTGCCTGATGTTCTGGGATAGGAGAACTGGGGAAAGAAGGTTTAAGACCCTGCCTTTCACCTTTCTTTCCACCAAAAGGGGAAAAAAGAGGATCTGGTCCTCACACCCAGCCTTGAGATCCTTATATGATGCTGGGGATGGGTTGCAGGATAAGGCCAGTGAGAGCTGGTATGGGGTGGCGGACAGGACCAATGAGATCTGTTTTCCTGCTACTCCAGTCTGGGTCCTACAGCAGATGCATGCAGAGTAATATTTGTAAGACTGAAATATTCCAAATGCAGCTCATTTGGAAGGACCATGTGAGCAGATATCTATGTGCGTGGCATCTGGGCCCCTTGGCTAGGTGGTGGTTGAGGTCAGTTTCTTTGTGTTAACCCCAAGAACATTCAGTAGCTCAGGGTTTGCAGAGGTTCTCAGGAGCACATCTTAGCCTTATCGGTGTTGTGAGGCAGGCAGGGCACAGGTCATACTGATGAGGACACCCAGGACCAGAGACATTCAGGAACCTGCCCAAAGGCATCTGTAGTTCAATGAGAGGTGGAGCTGGGACTGGAATCTCGGCAGCCTGAGTCCCAGAGATGGTCTTCCCTGGAACCAAGGAGCCCTGTATCTTTTTCAGGGAAGGCCTCCTGACCACAACCACTTCATCTGTCACAGCACAGAATAGGAAGTATGGGTCAGGCATCAGAAGATGTGAATTCTGGCTCTGCCTTTTCAGAGATGGCCCTGTCTAGTTCCTTGGAATAAACCATGGTGTCTTCCCTGGCCTCAGTTTCCTACACTGTATAAAAAGAGAACGCAACATCTCGGTAGGTTGGAGCGTGAGTACATGAGGTGGAGACCACTTTGCTAGGGTCACAGTAGACTCCTCACCTCCTTCCCCTTGTCCCCCTCCCACTAGGTAAAAGAAAATTGCATTGAACTCTTAAGAAAATTTGACTCCAGTCCTGGCTCCCTGGGCCTTGGTTTCCCCACCACACAGGAGTTTGAACACTTTGATTTCTGAAGTCCTTCTCACCTCTGGGGTTCCAATATTCTGCTCTTCTCCTCTTCCTCCTCCTCCTCCTTCTCCTCTTTCTCCTCCTGCTTCTCTGGCAGTAGGGAGATTGCATGTATGTGTGTGCACGTGTGTACATATACATGTATGTGTGTGCATGTAGTGGCAGCAGGGAGGGGTAAGGAAAGAGTCCTGCAGGGGTTGGTGGTGGCAGTTGGGAGAAAAGGAGGCAGGACTATATGTGCCAGCAGAGCACAGAGTTTTCTCACCAACTAATGGTGCTTGGGACAGTTTAATCATTAAAGGAAAGGAATGAAGCCAGGAGCGCCTCAAAGTCCAGCCTGTTGTTGACTAACACTAACAGATGAGCAACGAACTGGCAGCAATGGGGCCTGGAGCTTCAGGGGACGGGGTCAGGACTGAGACAACTCCAAGCGTAGCACAAGACTCCAGAGTTGGTCTGCACGCCTATGACATCAGCGTGGTGGTCATCTACTTTGTCTTCGTCCTTGCCGTGGGAATCTGGGTAAGTGGGCCCTGAAGCTGGGGCTAGCAGGGGAGGTAGTAGTGGTCTCTCAGCTTGGGTGGGGCTGTGGAACTGGGGCAGGGCTAGGCAGAAAGAAGCAGATCATAGAACCATGGAGCCGAGATGGAAGGGCCTTCAGGAATCAGGCTCCTGATCTCCTCATTTTTAGAAGGGCAGAGAGCGGTGTGGCTGGTCTGAGGTCACACAGAGAGTCTGAGGCAGACCAGGCCCCCGACTCCTGACTCCTCTCTGAGCACTGCTGCCTTTGGCCCCAACCATCCCTGGTTTCCCTGAGCCTCACTCCTTCCTTCTTCCCACCCCAAGGCCCCCAACTCTGAGAACTCTTGACCCCAGCCCTACCTCAGTCCTGCATTCGTTAGCATCTTGGTTAAGGTGATTTATAAACGAGTAGGGACTCATGTGCTCTCAGGGAAGTGTGCCAGGCTGATTCCCAGGTTACTCTATTCTCCATTGTTCCCAGGAGCCTCCGGCTATAGGCAGAGGCCAGGCTTTGGGGTCAGGGAAACCTGAGTTCAGGTCCTAGCTGCAACAATGAGAGCCTCATGTCCCTGGGAACATATGAGGTCTATCAGCTTTCTCAGGTGAACGATGAGAGTGTTTCACGCATCTGTGTGAAGAGACCACCAAACAGGCGTTGTGTGAGCAACATGGTTATTGATTTCACTTGGGTGGGGGCAGGCTGAGTCCGAAAAAGGAGTCAGCAAACGGGGGTGGCTTATCATTAGTTCTTATAGGTTTTGGGATAGGCGGTAGAGGTAGGAGCAACATTTTGCAGGCAGGGGGTGGATCTCACAAAGTACATTGTCAAGGGTGGGGAGAATTACAAAGAACCTTCTTAAGGGTGGGGGAGATTACAAAGTACATTGATCAGTTAGGGTGGGGCAGAAACAAATCACAATGGTGGAATGTCATCAGTTAAGGTATTTTCACTTCTTTTGTGGATCTTCAGTTGCTTCAGGCCATCTGGTCACAAGGGATATGATGGCTTAGGTTGGACTCAGAGGCCTGACAGAGAGTAAGCACTACACTGTGATCATTCAGCAACAGGACACACTGCAGCACCTGGCACGGTGCCTGGTGCCTGATCAGCAGGCAATAAATGACTGCTGTTATCACCATGGCGTTCTGCAGAAGTGTGAGCACCTTTAGACTCTGCTGTGATTCAAGTCCCAGATGGTCACTTCCTAGGCTGTGGCCAGGTCAGAAACCCTCTCTGGGCCTCAGTTTCCTCATCTGTAAAGGGGGGTGAACGGTCCCTGCCTTCTAGTGCTGGAATGAGGAAGAATTGGGCTAACAGATGATCGCTGGGTCCTGGAAGTGGCCAGTCAAGAAAAGCACCAACTCCTCTGTGACTTTGGACAAATTACTTCCAATGTTGGGCCTCCATTTTCACATCTGTAAAATGGATCTGTTTTGCTCATATGGCCTCCAACAGGATGAGAGCTGACAAGCAAAATACAAGCAAAAGCTTAACAAGCACAAGTCATCACACACATTTATCACTCCCTGGTGGCTGATTATTTTCCCATAGGGGAAAGTCAGAGAACTGTTGGCTCTTGCGTTTGAATAGTTGCTTCAAGTTCATCCTTCCCTACCCACTGCCCTGCCCTCACCCTGTGTCTCCAGAGAACATTCCAACAGGCTGCTAACTGACCACCTACTGGTGTAAGACAGGGAGGTCCTGGATGGGGCTCAGTGGCGTGATCTGACTTCAACCCAGGGAAACTCCAAAACAGAACCCGTAACTCTGCTCAGGGCTCAAAGTCTCACAGTCAAATTGCAGCCCTCTCTGTCCTCCTGCCTCCAGTATGGGAGCCCTGTTGGGAGCAGGGAAGGGATCAGCTCAGAGAAAGGGTGAGCACTACACATCTAAGGAGGCGATACTAAATCATCCTCCGAAAGCGCACTTTGGGGAAGGAAGGATAAGGGGACAAGAGTGCACAATCAATGGCTTCACACACATGACATCCGTTACCGCCTTTGCTTTTCACACTGGATCTGGGAGATGAATGGTGAGGCTCACAGAGAAAGTGACCCTCCCAAGATGATAGCTTAGAAACCGTGGAACCAGCCTCAGGCAGCTCTCTTCTGCCTCAGTTTTCTCCCTCTGTGTCCCAAACAGTGCCTGCACCAAGGGGCAGAAAATCTGCAGGGAGGGGGCCGGGCAGAGGTTCAGAGAGGCTTGAGAAATCCTCATCTCATCTATTTCCTTTCCAGTCGTCCATCCGTGCAAACCGAGGGACCATTGGTGGCTACTTCCTGGCCGGGAGGTCCATGAGCTGGTGGCCAGTGAGTTGACTCTTCTTAACCACCCCCTAGTGCAGAGGCTCCCAACTCTCCTCCTCCCCACTGTCCAAGCCCTTGTCCCATCTTCTCACACCTGGACTAAGGCAAAGACCTCCCCGTTGTGTTTCCTGACTCTGGGTCCCTTCTCTCCTGCCCAAACCCACCCTGCAACCTGAGTGGCCTTGCTAGCACACACCTTGGACAAATATCCCCTGGCCCCTCCTAGGTGTGGCCCTACATCTGACACTTGACTTGCAGTGATGAATCTGGAATGTCCCCATCCTAGAGAAGCTCAGAGCTGAGGGGGGCAGATAGATTCATAAACATCATGCGCACTGCTGAGCCAGAGGGAAGCAGGGGGCGCTCACCAGAGCTTGAAAGCCCCTGGCCACCAAACAGTGGAGTCAGCTAGGGTTAGGAAAGATTTTGGGGGGAGGGTGACACATAAGCTTAATACTGAAGAGCAGTTAAGTTAGGGGAATCGCAGAGGTAAAATCCCCAACAACCTCAGGGAATCAATCCCCAAACCTTTGTGAGCCACAATTTCTCCCATCAAGCCACCCCACATTTCCACTGGTTCTCAAAATTAACTTCCTCTTCCTGGAATGTGATGGAGGGAGGAAAGCCCTGCCTCAAAAATGACCAGCAGAGTCATCAGCCCCAGTGGTAGCTGAAGCAGTATACACCCCCAGGCATGCAAAACTCACACACGGTATGTGTGCATGCACACTCCCACACTCTCACACATAGCACTTGCACACTCACACTCACGCTTCCACACTCTCACACATAACAGCCCCACACTCACACTCACATACTCCCACACAACACTCCCACACTCACACTCAGACTCCCACACTCACAATCACACTCCCAAACTCACACACTGCCACAATCTAACACACACTTCCACATTCCCACTCACATTCCCACACTCTCACAGACAACACTCCCACACTCACACATTCCCCCACTATCACACACAACACTCCCACATTCACACTCACACTCCCACACTTTCACACACTCCCACACTCACACTCCCACACTCTCACACATAACACTCCCACACACTCTCACACAATACTCCCACACACTCACACTTCCACACTGACACACTCCCACACTCTCACAAACACTCCCACACTCACACTCCCACACTCACACACAACACTCCCACACTCACACTCACACTCCCACACTCTCACACACAACACTCCCACATTCACACTCCCACATTCTCACAGACAACACTTCCACACTCTCACATGTAACACTCCCACACTCACACTCACACTCACACACATTCCCACATTCACACTCACACTCCCAAACTCCCACACAACACTCCCACACTCACACACTCACACAGAAGACTCCCACATTCACACACTCACACATAACACTCCCACACTCACACTCCCAAACACACTCACACTCCCATACTCACACACACAATACTCCCACACTCACACTCCCACACAACACTCCCACACTCACACTAACACACACAGAAGAGTCTCACACTCACACTCACATATAACACTCCCACACTCACAATCCCACACAACACTCCAACACTCACACTCACACACTCACACACACAACACTCTCACATTCACACTCACACTCCCATACACTCAAATTCACACACTCACACACAACACTCTCACACTCACATTTACACACTCACACACTCCCACACAACACTCCCACATTCACTCACCCACTCAAACTCACACTCCCACACTATCACACTCACACTTGTACACAACTCTCACACTCACACTCCACACTCACACTCACTCACACTCCACACTCACACTCACACGGACACACACTCACACTCACACTCACACTCACACTCACACACTCACACTCCCACACACTCACACTCCCACTCACACTCCCACACACTCTCACACTCTGACACTAACACACTCACACAGAACACACACTCACACTCACACAACACTCACACACACTCACACACTCACAACACTCAGACTCACACTCACACTCACCCTCCCACACTCACACTCACACACTACACTCACACTCACCCTCCCACACTCACACTCACACACTCACAATCACACTCACATTCCCACACTCACACTCACTCGCACTCCCACACTCACACTCTCAGACTCTGACACACACACAACACTCATATTCACACTCTTCACACTTTCACACTCACACACACAACACTCACACTCGCACTCACACTCACATTCCCACACTCATTCTCACACACTCTCTAACACTCCCACACTCACGCTCACACTCACACAACACTCACACTCTCACACTCTGACACACTCACACTCACACACCACTCACACTCTCACACACACACACACAACACTCACACTCACACTCCCACACTCACTCTCACACTCACAACTCACTCTCTGACTCACACTCCCACACTCACACACAACACACTCACACTCACACCCTCCCACACTCACACTCTCATTCCCACACTCTCACACTCGCACTCCCACACTCACACTTACACTCCCACACAACACACTCCCACACTCACACACTCACACTATCACATTCACTCACACAACACACACACTCACACTCACACACTCCCAAACTCACTCTCACACACACTCACACACTCCCACACTCACTCTCACACCCTCCCACACACACACTCCCACACTCCCACTCACACACACAACACTCACACTCACACTCCCACACTCACTCTCACGCTCACACTCTCACACACACATACTCACTCTCCCACAGTCACACTCAAACACAACACTTACACACACCCACACTCACACTCACACACACTCACACTACCACATTCACAATCACACTTGCACTCCCACACTCACACTCATATTCACCCTCCCACACTCACACACTCCACACTCACACACTCACACACTCACACCTTCACACTCACACACACTCACCTTCCCACACTCATACACTCCCTCGCTCACAATCACACTTGCACTCCCACACTCACACTCACCCTCCCACACTCACACTCACAACAGTCACACACACTCCCACAGTCACACGCTTACACTCCCACACTCACACTCTCACACACTGACACACTCACACACACACAACACTCACACTTACCCTCCCACACTCACAATCACACTCACACTCCACACTCACACACACCCCCACACTCACACTCCACACTCACACTCACACTCCCACACTCACACTCACACTCACACATGCACTCACACTCACGCACTCACACTCACACACTCACACTCAACACTCACACTCACAATCCCACACTCAAACTCACTCACACTCACACACACACACACTCACACTCACACTCACCCTCCCACACTCACACTCACAGACAACACTCACACTCTCACACTCACCCTCCCACATTCACACTCATACACAACACTCACACAAACTTCCACACTCACTCTCACATCTCACACTCACACTCCCACACTCACCCTCCCACACTCACACTCACACACACACACGCAACAGTCACACTCACACTCACACTCACATTTCCAGATTCACTCTCACACTCACACACACACTCACACCCTCCCACACTGACACACTCCCACAGTCACACACTCCTCTGAGTGTGTGCTCAGTGTGTGTGTGGGGGTGAGTGTGAGTGTGTGAGTGTGAGTGTGGGAGTGAGAGTATGTGCATGAGTGTGTGAGGGTGAGAGTGTGAGTGTGAGAGTGTGAGTGTGGAGTGTGAGTGTGCGTGTGTGTGGAGTGTGAGTGTTGTGTGAGAGTGTGGGAGTGTATGTAGAAGTGTGTGTGAAAGTGTGGGAATGTGTGAGTGTGGGAGTGCTATGTGTGAGATTGTGGGAGTGTGAGTTTGAGTGTGGGAGTGTTGTGTGTGAGTTTGAGTGTGAGTGTGGGAGTGTTGTGTGTGAGTGTGGGAGTGTGAGTGTGGGAGTGAGAGTGTGTGCGTGTGAGTGTGAGTGTTGTGTGAATGTGAGTGTGAGTGTGTGTGTGTGAGTGTGGGAGTGAGAGTGTGTGCGTGTGAGTGTGAGTGTGTTGTGTGAATGTGAGTGTGAGTGTGGGAGTGTGTGTGTGAGTGTGGGAATGTGTGAGTGTGTGTGTTGCGTGTGTGTGAGTGTGAGTATTCCATGGGAGTGTGTGAGTGTGAGTGTGGGACTGTGAGTGTAGGAGGGTAAGTGTGAGAGTGTGTGAGAGTGTGAGTGTGTGAGTGTGGTAGTGTGAGTGTGAGTGTTGTGTGTGAATGTCTGTGGGAGGGTGAGTGTGAGAGTGTAAGTGTGGTAGTGTGCACGCTCATCTGAGTGCACGCTGCCCTGAGTGTACGCTCGTCTGAGTATGTGCTCCCCTGAGTGTGCACTACCCTGAGTGTGCGCTCCTCTGAGTGTGCACTCCCCTGAGTGTGCAGTGTGCTCCCCCCCGAGTGTGCACTCTCGAGTGTGCACTCCCGAGTGTGCTCCCGAGTGTGCACCCCCTGAGTGTGCACTGCTCTCCCCTGAGTGCACACTCGAGTGGGTGCTCCCGAGTGTGCGCTGCGCTCTCCCTGAGTGTGCACTCCCCTGAGTGTGAGTGTGCACTCCCCTGAGTGTGCCTGAGCACACTCGAGTGTGCTCTCCCCTGAGTGCACACTCGTCTGAGTGTGTGCTCCCCTGAGTGCGCACTCCCCTGAGTGTGCACTCCCCTGAGTGTGCACTCCCCTGAGTGCATGCTCATCTGAGTGTGCACTCCCCTGAGTGTGCACTCCCGAGTGAGCACACTCGAGTGTGCACTCCCCTGAGTGTGCTCTCCCCTGAGTGCACGCTCGTCTGAGTGTGTGCACTCCCGCTCCCCTGAGTGTGCACTCCCCAGAGTGTGCACTCCCCTGAGCGCTGAGTGTGTGCTCCCCCTGAGCGTGCTCTCCCCTGAGTGCGCTCGTCTGAGTGTGCGCTCCCGCACTCCCGAGTGTGTGCTCCCGAGTGCTCCCCTGATGTGAGTGCTCCCCTGTGTGCTCCCCTGAGTGCACGTTCATCTGAGTGTGCTCCCCTGAATGTGCGCTCCCCTGCACTCCCCAGTCTCTCCCCGAGTGCACGCTCATCTGAGTGTGTGCTCCCCTGAGTGTGCGCTCCCTGAGTGTGCACTCCCCTGAGTGCGTGCTCCCCTGAGTGTGCACCCCTGAGAGCAAGCTCTGAGTGTGCGCTCCCCTGAGTGCGCACTCCCGAGTGTGCAGTGCGCTCGCCTGAGTGTGCGCCCCTGAGTGCGTCGAGTGCTCCCCTGAGTGTGCACTCCCGAGTGTCGTCCCCTGAGTGTCTGCTCCCCTGAGTGTGCACTCCCCTGAGTGTGCACTCTCCAGAGTGTGCGCTCCCTGAGTACTCTCCCGAGTGCACGCTCGTCTGAGTGTGCCTCCCCTGAGTGTGCACTCCCCCTGAGTGTGCACTCCCCTGAGTGTGCTCGAGTCTCGTCTGAGTGTGCGCTCCCGAGTGCGCACTCCCTAGTGTGCGCTCCCAAGTTCGCACTGAGTGTGCGCTCCCCTGAGTGCATGCTCCCGAGTGTGCACTCCCGAGTGTGCGCCCCCTGAGTGTGCACTCCTCCCTTGAGTGTGCACTCCCGAGTGTGCACTCCCCTGAGTGCGCATTCATCTGAGTGTGCACTCCCCTGATTGTGTGCTCCCCGTGTGCACTCCCCAGGGTGTGAGGTCCTCTGAGTGTGCTCTCCCGAGTGCATGCTCATCTGAGTGTGCGCTCCCCTGAGTATGCTCCCTGTGCGCTCCCGAGTGTGCAGTGTGCGCTCCCCTGAGTGTGCACTCCCTGAGTGTGCACTCCCTCCAGGAGTGTCCCCTGAGTGTGCTCCCCTGAGTGCGCACTCCTGAGTGTGCGCTCCCCCTGAGTGTGTGCTCCCCTGCTCTCCCTGAGTGCACTCCGGAGTGTGCGCTCCCCTGAGTGTGCACGCTCGTGTGCGCTGAGTGTGTGCGCTCCCCTGAGTGTGCGCTCCCCAGGGTGTGCGCTCCCCAGGGTTGAGCTTGTGCACTCCCGAGTGCATGCTCCCCTGAGTGTGCTCTCCCGAGTGCACGCTCATCTGAGTGTGCGCTCCCCTGAGTGCGCGCTCCCCTGAGTGTGCACTCCCCTGAGTGTGCACTTCCCTGAGTGCCCCCACTCCCCTGAGTGTGCGCTCCCCAGGGTGAGTGAGCTCCTCTGAGTGTGCACTCCCCTGAGTGTGCTCTGAGCATGCTCGTTTGAGTGCTCGCTCCCCTGAGTGTGTGCTCCCCTGAGTGTGCACTCCCCTGAGTGTGCACGCTCCCCTGAGTGTGCGCTCCCCCCTGAGTGTGCACTCCCCTGAGTGCACTCCCCTGATGTGCACTCCCCCTGAGTGTGCACTCCCCTGAGTGTGCACTCCCCGGAGTGTGTGCACTCCGTTGTCGAGTGTGCGCTCCCCTGAGTGTGCACTTCCCTGAGTGCACGTGCTCGTCTGAGTGTCTGCTCCCTTGAGTGCGCACTCCCCGGAGTGTGCGCTTCCCGGAGTGTGCACTCCCGAGTGAGCACTCCCGAGTGTGTGCCCCCTGAGTGTGAGTGCACTCCCTGAGTGAGCGCTCCCGAGTTCTCCCCTGAGTGTGTGCTCCCCTGAGTGCGTCTCCCCTGAGTGTGCACTCCCCCTGAGTGTGCGCTCCCCTGAGTGCACGCTCATCTGAGTGTGCGCTCACCTGAGTGAGCACTCCTGAATGTGCGCTCCCGAGTTCGTGCTCACCTGAGTGTGTGCTCCCCTGAGTGCGTGCTCCCCTGAGTGTGCACTCCGGAGTGTGCGCTCCCCTGAGTGTGCGCTCCCCTGAGTGTGCGCTCCCCTGAGTGTGCGCTCCCCTGAGTGTGCGCTCCCCTGAGTGTGCGCTCCCCTGAGTGCGCGCTCCCGAGTGCTCTCCCCTGGTATGTGAGCTCCCCTGAGTGTGTGTGTGTGCGCTCCCCTGAGTGTGTGCTCCCTTGAGTGTCCCGAGTGCATCCCCTGAGTGTGCACTCCCCTGAGTGAGTGTGCGCTCCCCTGAGTGTGCACTCCCCTGAGTGTGTGAGTGTGCACACTCCCCTGAGTGTGCACTCTCCTGAGTGTGCACTCCCCTGCACACTCCCGTGTGGCACTCCCCTGTGTGCGCTCCCCTGAGTGTGAGTGTGCGCTCCCCAGTGCGCTCCCCCCCCCCGTGAGCTCCTCTGAGTGCGCGCTCCCCTGAGTGGGCGTTACCGAGTTTGCGCTCCCCTGAGTGTGTGCTTTTCTGAGTGCACGCGCTCCCCTGAGTGTGCGCTCCCTGAGTGCGCTCCCCTGAGTGTGCGCTCCCCTGAGTGCACGCTCCCGAGTGTGCGCTCCCCTTTGTATGTTTTCCCGAGTACACGCTCATCTGAGTGTGCTCTCCCGAGTGTGCACTCCCCTGAGTGCGCGCTCCCTTGAGTGTGCGCTCCCGAGTGTGCTCACCCGAGTGCACGCTCCCTGAGTGTGCACTCCCCTGAGTGCGCACTCCCCGGAGTGAGCTCTCTCCGGAGTATGCGCTCCTCTGAGTGTGCCCTCCCCTGAGTGCGCGCTCCCCTGAGTGTTCCCCTGAGTGTGCGCTCGTCTGAGTGTGCGCTCCCCTGAGTGTGCGCTCCCTAGTGTGCCCCTGAGTGTGCTCGTCTGAGTCTCTCCCGAGTGTGCGCTCCCGAGTGAGTGTGCGCTCACGCTCCCCTGAGTGTGGTCTCCCCTGAGTGTGCACTCCCGAGTGTGCCCTCCCCTGAGTGTGCTCTCTCCTAAGTGCACGCTCATCTGAGTGTGCACTCCCCTGAGTGTGCACTCCCCTGAGTGTGAGCTCCTCTGAGTGTGCCTTCCCCTGATTGTGCTCGCCCCTGCGTGCACACTCGTCTGAGTGTGCGCTCCCCTGAGTGCGCACTCCCCGTGAGTGCTCCCCTGAGTATGCGCACCCCCTGAGTGTGCGCTCCCCTGAGTGCGCACTCCCCTGAGTGGGCGTTCCTGAGTGTGCACTCCCGAGTGTGCGCTTGTCTGAGTGCGCACTCCCCTGAGTGTGCGCTCCCCCGAGTGCATGCTCCCCTGAGTGTGCGCTCCCCTGAGTGCATGCTCCCCTGAGTGCACACTCCCCTGAGTGTGCTGTTACCCCCTGAGTGTGCGCTCCCCTGAGTGTGCACTCATCTGAGTGCACGCTCCCCTGAGTGCGCGCTCCCCTGAGTGTGCGCTCCCCTGAGTGCGCGCTCCCGAGTGTGCGCTCCCCTGAGTGCGCGCTCCCCTGAGTGGGCGTTACCGAGTGTGCACTCCCCTGAGTGTGCGCTCGGCTGAGTGCACGCTCCCCTGAGTGTGCGCTCCCCTGAGTGTGCACTCCCGAGTGCACGCTCGTCTGAGTTTCTGCTCCCCCCTGAGTGTGCACTCCCCGGAGTGTGCGCTCCCCTGAGTGCGCAGTCCCGAGTGTGCGCTCCCCTGAGTGTGCGCTCCCCAGAGTGTGAGCTCCTCTGAGTGCGCGCTCCCGAGTCTGCTCGCCCCTGAGTGCAGCCTCGTCTGAGTGTGCACTCCCCTGAGTGTGCACTCCCTGGAGTGAGCACTCCCCTGAGTACTCGCTCCCCTGAGTGTGCACTCCCCTGAGTGCGTGCTCCCCTGAGTGGGCTTTCCCTAGTGTGTGCCCCCTGAGTACACGCTCGTCTGAGTGCGCGCTCCCCTGAGTGTGCGCTCCCCTGAGTGTGCGCTCCCCTGAGTGTGCTCTCCCCCTGAGTGCAGGTTCGTCTGAGTGTCCTCCCCTGAGTGCGCGCTCCCAGAGTGAGCGCTCCTTTGAGTGTGCGCTCCCCTGAGTGCCCCTGAGTGCGTGCTCCCCTGAGTAGGCGTTCCCGAGTGTCCACCCCCTGAGTGGGCGCTCTCCCGAGTGTGCACTCCCCTGAGTGTGCGCCCCCCGAGTGTGTGCACTCCCCTGAGTGTGCGCTCCCTGAGTGCACGCTCCCCTGAGTGTGCTCCCCTGAGTGCACGCTCTCTGAGTGTGCACTCCCCTGAGTGCACGCTCGTGGGCTGAGTTTCTGCTCCCCGGAGTGTGCGCGCTCTCCCCTGAGTGTGCGCTCCCCGAGTGTGCGCTCCCCTGAGTGTGCACGCTGAGTGCATGCTCCTGAGTGTGCGCTCCCCTGAGTGTGCACATTCCCTCCCCGAGTGTGCACTCCCCTGTGCTCCCCAGAGTGTGAGCTCCTCCTGAGTGCGCGCTCCCTGGAGTGAGCGCTCCCTTGAGTCTGAGTGGGCGTTCCCGAGTGTGCGCTCCCCTGCCTGAGTGCGCGCTCCCCTGAGTGCGCAGTGCAGCTCTCTCGTCTGAGTGTGCACTCCCCTGAGTGTGCTCCCCTGAGTGTGCACTCCCTGAGTGCACGCTCCCGCTCCCCTGAGTACTCGCGCTCCCCTGAGTGTGCACTCCCCTGAGTGCGTCGCTCCCCTGAGTGCGCGCTCCCCTGAGTGTGCACTCCCCGGAGTGTGTGCCCCCCCTGAGTGGGCGTTCCCGAGTGTGCGCTCCCCTGAGCTCGCACTCCCCTGAGTGTGCGAGTGCATGCGCTCCCCTCCCCTGAGTGTGTGCACGCTCGTCTGAGTGTCTGTTCCCGAGTGCACACTCCCCGGAGAGTGCACTCCCCAGTGAGCACTCCCGAGTGTGCACTCTCCTGAGTGTGCTCTCCCCTGAGTGCACGCTCGTCTGAGTGTGCGCTCCCCTGAGTGCGCGCTCACCTGAGTTTGCGCTCCCGAGTGTGGAGTGTGCTCTCCCCTAAGTGCACGCTTGTCTGAGTCTGCGCTCCCCCAGAGTGTGCACTCCCCTGAGTGCGTGCTCCCCTGAGTGGGCCTTCCCAGTGGGCGCTCCCCTGAGTGCACTCTCGTCTGAGTGTGCGCTCCCCTGAGTGTGTGCTCTCGAGTGTGCGCTCCCCTGAGTGCACGCTCCCCTGATTGTGCTCTCCTCTGAGTGCACGCTCGTCTGAGTGTGCGCTCCCGAGTGCGTGCTCCCCTTAGTGTGCACTCCTCCCACACTCACACTCACACTCCCACACTCACAATCACAGTCACACTACCACACTCACACTTTCACACTCTCACACACAACACTCACACTCACCTACTCACACTCACTGACACACACTGCCACACTCATATTCTCACACTCAACCTCCCACACTCACACTCTCGCACTGCCACACTCACACTCACACACGACACTCAAACTCCCACTCACACACTCACATTCCCACACTCACTCTCACACTCACATTCACGCTTCCACACTCACACTCTCACACTCACCCTCCCACATACACATTCACACACAACACTCACACACTCCCACACTCACACTACCACACTCACACACCCTCCCAGTCACACTCACACTCACACACAACACTCACACTCTCACACTCACACACACACACTCCCACACTCACACTCTCACACTCACCCTCCCACACTCACACTCACATTCACACTGCCACTCACACACACACACACACTCAAACTCCCACTCACACTCACATTCCCACACTCAGTCGCACTCTCACACTTGCACTCCCACACTCACACTCTCTCACACTCACACACTCACACTCACACACTCACACTCACCTTCCCACACTGACACTCACACTCCCACAGTCACACTCACACTCCTCTGTGTGCTCAGTGTGAGTGTGTGAGTGTGAGGGTGAGTGTGAGTGTGGGAGTGAGAGTGTGTGTGTGAGAGTGTGAGTGTGGGAGTGCGAGTGTGGATTGTGTGTGTGAGGAGTGTGAGTGTGAGTGTTGTGTGTGAGTGTGACTGTGAAAGTGTGAATGTGGGAGTGTGACTGTGGGAGTGAGAGTGGGTGTGTGCGTGTGTGTGACTGTGAGCGTTGTGTACGTGTGAGTGTGAGTGAGAGAGTGTGAGTGCATGAGTGTGAGTGTGAGAGTGAGTGTGGGAATGTGAGTGTGTGAGTTTGATGTTGCATGTGTGTGTGTGAGTGTGAGTGTGGGAGTGTGTGAGCATGAGTGTGGGAGCGTGTGAGAGTATGGGAGTGTGTGAGTGTGAGTGTGTGAGAGTGAGCGTGGGAGTGTGAGTGTGAGTGCTGTGTGTGTGTGGGAGGGTGAGTGTGAGAGTGTAAGTGTGGTAGTGTGTATGCTCCCCTGAGTGCACGCTCCCGAGTGCATGCTCCCCTGAGTGCGCACTCCCGAGTGCGTGTTCTCCTGAGTGTGCACTCCCCTGAGTGCATGCTCCGAGTGTGCACTCCTCCCACACACACACTCACACACAACACTCACACTCACACTCCCACACTCACACAGTCACAAGACCACACACTTTCACATTCACTCCCACACACACACTCACACACAGCACACTCACCCACTCACACACACACTCACACTCACATCACATTCACACTCACACAGTCACACGACCACACACTTTCACATTCACTCCCACACACACACTCACACACAGCACACTCACCCACTCACACACACACTCCCACACTCACCCTCTCACACTCACCCTCTCACACTGCTACACTCACACTCACACATATTCACACTCACACACGACACTCAAACTCCCACTCACACACTCACATTCCCACACTCAATCTCACACTCACTCCCACATGCACTCTCACACTTGCACTCTCACACTCGCACACACACACTCACACTCCCATACTCACACTACCACACTCACAGTCACACTCACCTTCCCACAGTCACACACACACAACACTCACATTCATACTCTCACACTCCCACACTCACTAACACACACTCACACTCCCACATTCACACTCTCACACTCACCCTCCCACACTCACACTCACACTTATACTGCCACTCTCACACACACACTCACACACGACACTCAAACTCCCACTCACACACTCACATTCCCACACTCACACTCACACTCCACACTCACCCTTCCACACTCACACACTCACACACAACACTCACACTCACACTCTCACACACACACTCACACTAAACACACTCCCACAAACTCTCACACTCACACACAACTCACACGCACACTCCTACACTCACACACTCAAACTCACACTCACACATTCACACTCACACTCACACACAACACTCACACTCACACCCACACTTACACTCACCCTCCCACACTCACACACTCCCACACTCACAATCACACTTGAACTCCCACACTCACCCTCACACTCACCCTCCCTCATTCACACACTCACCTACAACACACTCACATTCTGACACACACTCACACTCTCCCACACTCACACTCACCCTCCCACACACATTCACACTCACACACAACAGTAAAACTCACACTCACACACTCATACACAACTCACACTCACACACACTCACAACTCTCACACATTCACACTCTCACACTCATACTCCCACACTCACACTCACTCCCACACTCACACTCACACCCTCCCACACTCACACTCACACTCACACTGCCACTCACACACATGCACTCACACACGACACTGAAACTCACACTCACACTCCCACACTCACTCTCACACTCACACTCAACACTCACACTCAAACTGACACTCCCACACTCACTGTCACATTCGCACTCACCCTCCCACTCACACTATCTCACCCACACTCCCACACTCACACTCACACTCACCCTCCCAGACTCACACACACAACACTCACACACTCAGACTCTCCCACACTCACCCTCTCACACTCCAACACTCACACTGACAAACACAACACTCACCCCCACACTCACACTCACACTCCCAACACACACTCTCACACTCAGCCTCCCACACACACTCACACTCACACACACAACAGTAACACTCACACACACACTCACACTCACACCCACACACTCCCACATTCACACTCTCACACTCACACTCACACTCACTCACCCTCACATTCCCACTCTCACAATCACCCTTCCACACTCACCCTCCCACACACACTCACACTCACACACAACACTCACACTCACACTCCCACACTCAGTCTCACACTCACACTCCCACACTCACTCTCACATTCACCCTCCCACACTCACACTCACAAACAACACTCTCACACACACACAACACTCACACCCACACTTCCACACTCACACTACCACACTCACACTCACCCTCTGACACTCACACACTCACAGAGAACACTCACACACACTCTCCCATACTCATTCTCACACTCACACACTCACTCTCCCACACACACACAACACTCACACTCACACTCACACACTCACACAATCACACTTGGACTCCCACACTCACAGTCACACTCACCCTCCCACACTCACATTCACACTCTCACCCTCACACACTCCCACATGCACTCTCACACTCACCTTTCCACACTCACACACTCACAGTCACACTCACATTCACACGCTCATAGTCACACTCACACAGAACACTCACACTCCCACACTCACACTCCCACACTCACACTCACACTCACCCTCCCACACACACTCCCACACAACACTCACACATACTCTCACTCCTACACTCACACTCACACCCACACACACTCTCACACACACACACTCACATTCCCACACTCACACACTCACAGTCACACACAACACTCCCACACTCACACTCCCACACAGACACAGCCCTCCCACACTCACACTAAGACACTCACACTCTCATACATCCACTTCCATACTTACACACAACACTCCCACACTCACACTCACCCTCACAAACTTCCACATTCACACTCACAATCCAACACTGACACACTCCCACACTCACACACAACACTCCCATATGCATACTCACAATCACACACAGAAGAGTCTCACACTCACACACACTCACATATAACACTTCCACATTCACACTCACCCTCACACTTCCACATAGCACTCCCACACTGACAGTCTCCAACACTCACACTCAAACACAACACTCTCACATTCACACTCACACTCCCACACTCACACTAACATTTCCACACTCACACTCACATTCACACTCACACTCTCACACACATTCACACTCCCACACTCACCCTCACCCACTCACACTCCCACACTGTCACATACAACACTCCCACACTCACTCTGACACATTCAAGCAAGCAACACTCTCACACATTTACACTCCTGCACTCACACACTCCCACACTCACACACAACACTCCTACACTCACACTCACACAGAAGACTCCCACACTCACTCTCACACTCTCACTCCCACACTCACACTCCCACTCTCACACTCACACTCTCACACACTTCCACACTCACACTCACACTCTCACAGTTACACTCCCACACACACATTGACACTCTCACACTCACACACTCCCACACTCACACTCCTTTTCCCACACACTCCCACTCTCACATTCAATACTCCCACACTCACACCCTCACACTCACACACACTTCCACACTCACACTCCCACACTCACACTCACAATCCCACAGTGACACACTCCCACACTCACACTCAAACACAGAAGAGTCTCACACTCACACACTCACATATAACACTTCCATACTCACACACTCCCACTCCCACACTCACATTCACACACTCACACATAACAGTCTCAACTCACACTCACACACAACACTCTCAAACTCACACTCATCCACTCACACTCACACACACACTATCACACTCACACCCTCACACTCACACACACACCCACACTCACACAATCCCACACTGACACACTCCCACACAAACAACACTCCCCCACTCACACACACAGAAGAGCCTCACACTCATACATGGTCACATATAACACTCTCACACTCACACTCCCACTCCTACACTCACTCTCACACACAACACTCTCACATTCACACTCACACTCCCACACTCACACTCACATACACACTCACACTCACACACAACTCTCTCATACACTCACACTCACACACTCATACATTCACATACTCACACAGAACACTCTCACACACACATTCACACAACACTCCCACACTCACACTCCCACACTCACACTCACTCCCACATACAGACACTATCACACTCACACTCACACGCAATTCCACACTCACACTCCCACACTCACACAACACTCTCACACTCACACAACACTCCCACACTCACACTGACACACTCACATTCAAACAACACTCTCACACTCACATTCACACTCCCACACTCACACACAACACTCCTACACTCACACTCACACAGAAGACTCCCACTCCCACTCCCACACTTACACTCACACTCCCACACTGACATACTCCCACACTCTCATACACAACACTCCCACACTCACACACACAGAAGGATCTCACACACTCACATATAACACTCCTACACTCAGACTCACACTCCCACACTCACACTCCCACACTGACACACTCCCACACTCTCACACACGACATTCCCACACACCCACACAGAAGACTCCCACTTTCACACTCACACTCCCACACTCACTCATGCTCCAACACACACTCCCACACTCTCACAGGCAATACTCCCACACTCACACTCACACTCACAAAACTCTCACACTCACACTCACATATAACACTCCCACACGCACACTCACACTCCCACACTCACACACACAACACTCACACTCTTCCACACTCAACACTCCCACACTCACACTCACCCTCACTCACACTCAACACTTCCACACTCACACTCCCACACTGACACACTCCCACACTCACAAACACAGAAGAGTCTCTCACGTTCACATGCTCATGTAGCACTCCCACACTCCCACACTTACACTCACACATATATAACTCTCCCACACTCACACTCCCACACTCACGCTCTCTCACACTCACACTCTCACACACAACACTCCCACACTCACACTCACCCTCACTCTCACAAACACTTCCACACTCACAGTCCCACACTCACACAATCCCACACTGACACACTCCCACACTCTCAGACACAACACTCCCACACTCACATATAACACTCCCACACACACTCCCACACTCACACTCACACACAGAAGAGTCTCACACACTAACAGTCACATATAACACTCCCAAACTTACACTCACACTCACACTCTCACACTCATACTCACACACTACACTCACACTCACACTCCCACCCTCACACTCCCACACTCACACTCTCACACTCACACTCTCACACTCACACTCCTACACTCACATGCAACACTCCCACACTCTCACTCACCCTCACACTCACACACACTTCCACACACACACTTCCACCCTCACACACACTTCCACCCTCACACTCACAATCCCACACTGACAATCACACTCCCATACTCACACACAACACTCCCACACTCACACTCACACTCACACACAGAAGAATCCCACACTCACACACTCACATATAACACTCCCATACTCACACTCACCCTCTCACACACAGCACTCCCACACTCCCACACTCACACACTCACACACACAACACTCTCACATTCACATTCACACTCCCACACTCATACTAACACTCACACTCACATTCACACACTCACACACAACTTTCACACTCTCACACACTTACACTTCCACTCTCACACAATCCCACACTGACACACTCCCACACTCACACACAACACTCCCACACTCACTCTCACACACAGAAGAGTCTCACACACACACTCACATATAACACTCCCACACTCACACTCTCACACTCACACACAGCACTCCCACACTCACACTTCCACACTCACACTCACACACAACACTCTCACATTCACACTCACACTCCCACACTCATACTAACACTCCCACACCCACACTCACATTCATACTCACACTCACACACAGCACTCTCACACTCACACTGACACTCCCACACTCACACTCACCCACTCACACTTCCACACTCTCACACTCAACACTCCCACACTCACACCCAGTCTCCCACACTCTCACAAACACTCCCACACTCACAATGACACATTGACATTCAAACAACACTCTCACACTCCCACCCTCACACTCCCACACTCCCACACACAACACTCCCACACTCACACACAACACTCCTACACTCACACTCACACAGAAGAGTCCCACACTCACACTCACACTCTGACACTCTCACACAACACTCCCACACTCACACTCACACACAGAAGAGTCTAACACTCACACTCACATATAACACTCCCACACTCACACTCACACTACCACACTCACACACTCACTCCCACACACACAACACTCCCACACTCACACTCACAATCACATATAACACTCCCACACACTCCCACACTCACACTCACACACAACAGTCCCCCATTCACACACTCACACTCACACACTCACACACACACAGAAGAGTCTCACACTCACACCAACACTCACATATAACACTCTTAAATTTATACTCACACTCCCACACTCACACTCGTACTCACACACAACACACTCCCACCCTCACACTCCCACACTCCCACACACAACACTCCCACACTCACACAACACTCCCACACTCACACTCCCACACTCACACACTCACACACTCCCACACTCACACACTCTCACACTCACACTCCCACACTCACACGCAACACTCCCACACTCACACCCTCATGCTCACACACACTTCCACACACACTCACGCTTCCACTCTCACACTCACAATCCCACACTGACAGTCACTCTCCCACACTCACACACAACACTCCCACACTCACACTCACACAGAAGAGTCTCTCACACACTCACATATAACACTCCCACACGCACTCACCCTCACACACACAGCACTCCCACATTCGCACTCACACACAACACTCTCACATTCACACACTCCCACACACACTCACATTCACACTCACACTGACACACAACACACACACTGACACTCCCACACTCACACTCACGCACTCACACTCCCAGACTCTCACACTCAACACTCCCACACTCACACCCACTCAAACTCACACTCCCACACTCTCACACACAACACTCTCACACTCACACTGACACATTCACGTTCAAAGAACACTCTCACACTCACATTCAGACTCCTGCACTGACACTCTCCCACACTCACACACAACACTCCTACACTCTCACTCACACAGAAGAGTCCCACACTCACACTCAGACTCCCACACTCTCACACACAACACTCACACTGACACTCTCACACTCACCCTCCCACACTCACACTCACACACAACACACACAATCACACTCACACACAGAAGAGTCTCACACTCTCACACTCACTTATGACACTCCCAAACTTACACTCACACCTCCACACTCACACAGAACAGTCACACTCACACTCCCACACTCACACTCCCACACTCACACAAACACTCCCACACTCACACACTCACACTCCCACACTCCCACACTCCCACTCCCACACTCCGACACTCACACTCTCACACACTTCCACACTCACAATACTCCCACACTCACACTCACCCTCACAGTCACACACACTTCCACACTCACACACTCCCTCTCTCACACAATCCCTCTCTCACACAATCCCACACTGACACACACCCACGCTCACACACAACACTCCCGAACTCACACACTCACACAGAGTTTCACACTCACACACACTCACATATTACACTCCCACACTCACACTCACCCTCACACACACAGCACTCCCACACTCACACTCACACACAACACTCTCATATTCACACTCACACTAACACTCCCACACTCACTCTCACTTTCACATTCACACTCACACACAACACTCTCACACTCACACACTCACACTGACACTCCCACACTTACACACATCCACTCACACT